>NC_056731.1:122619303-122796803 GCF_019279795.1 Protopterus annectens | reverse complement strand
TAAGGGCAATCAACTATCAAAATAGGCCCATCCCCCTAACAAAATGCAGACAAGTAAAAAAATACTAATTACCCTACTGCCTATATTATTTCTATTTTACCATCTTACTGCTTACAAACAAGAACTCGACCATAGTATTCACTATCCAAAGGGTCAAACAGCCACCTACAACTTCACACATAAAACCAATCACTTTACCATCCCCAACACACCAAATGTACCACCATCAACAAAATATCACACCTGTAGAGCCACAAAACTTAAACCAAAAGACAATGATTGTATAAAACATATAAATAAACTTCTAAAGCTAAGAGTATCCTGTCACTATAACCTTATATTACATGGAGACATTCATCCCAACCCTGGTCCATCCACCCTAGCCCATCCTGGCCCACCCACACCCAATTACCCTCACTCCCCTACCACAACCCCCACAGTCATGCTGCCACTTTCTACTTCCACTAGTTTCCTCCTAGCATTTCACCTGAATATTAGAAGTATTAACGATAAGATTCACAACCTACATGCCCTCCTAGCAATCCACTCCCCAGACATGTGCCTTACGGGAACCTGGCTAAAACCTAATACTACCGACAATGAGATATTACCTCCTGGATACAATATTCACCGGTTAGACCACACTACAAAGACAGGAGGTGGGATAGCAGCCCTATACAAAAATACTCTAACTGCTAATCGAGAAGCTATTCAACCACCCCAATTAAATAATACAGAACTCCTCATAGCCAAACTACAGATCAATCATAACAAATGCTTGAACATCATCTGTGCATATATTCCACCAGGCAACAACTTAAATACTGTGGAGGATATCCTTCACTGGTTATCCACTACTTATCCCCAAGAAACAATAGTTCTTGGTGACTTCAACACCGACTGGTACCCCTGCTCCTCCGAAACCCCTCACACCCCAATAAACTTATCTGGATTTAAATAGACCATAACCTCTCCCACCAGGATAAACAAACCGACCAACAGGGAAAGCATCCTAGACTGGATCCTAGTTAA
The DNA here is from genome assembly GCF_019279795.1 of Protopterus annectens. NCBI lineage: Eukaryota > Metazoa > Chordata > Ceratodontiformes > Protopteridae > Protopterus > Protopterus annectens. The sequence continues at coordinate 122,795,771 of NC_056731.1, read as the reverse complement.
TAACCAACACCGACAATACACAGCTGGCACTCTCCCTGATGACCTTAGTGACCATCTACTAACCTATATCATAAAACATAAAGCAGGAACACCCCACCAGACCAAATATAAAACACTTAGAAATAGGAAAAACTTTGATGATCCTGTTTTCCTAAATGAACTTAAAGCAGTTGACTGGTCAAAACTAAAAAAAAATCAAACACTAGAAGAGGCTATAGCTTACTTCAGCACTAAATTCCTAAGCATCCTTGATTCCCATGCTCCAGCACATACGATAAAATCTAGATCAAATACAGCCCCATGGCTCACAAAGGATACCAAATCTAAAATCAAAACTAGAAACAAAGCCTGGGCCAGCTGGAGATCAACTAAATACCCACCTGACCATTTAAAATATTGTTAACTCAGGAAAGATACTACAAAAATCTGTTTTACTAGACAAAAAATATTTTACCACAATCTCTTACAAAAACACCAAAACCAACCTCAAAAGTTCTGGGCAGGCCTAAATCAACTTTTACATCCAGGTCATCCTACCTCCCCAACCCCAGCTAACCACACCCATAGCTCCCCTGAAACCATAGCCACCGCTTATAATAACTTTTTCGCTGAAACAATACAATCCCTAGCAAATCAATTAACCCCCACAAACGTAAACCACTCCCCTTAACAACCCACCAATCACCCCCAATTTAGCTTCCAACCAATATCCACTAGTTTTATCAAAATACTTATAAAAAAACTAGAACCTACCACCCTTCTGCTGACCTCTTCCTTGCAGAATACCTACAAATAGCAGCAGATGCCATTGCATATCCCATATCTGTCCTAGCCAACAGAACCTTATCCAAAAGCACTATCCCCTCCCTCTAGAAAATATCCCACATCATCCCACTCCACAAAGGGGTATAAGACCATGCTGACATGTCGATGGATGTACAAGTATTGGATCCTCTGCCACCACTGTACCAATATGCTGAACTGGCAACACAAACCCAGCAGCAAGTATCTGCAGCTCCCCCTCCAGAATGGCATTAGTTTGCAGGAATATGTAGGCATTTGACCACAATATTGGACACAGCTGCATTCACCCTGTGTTCCCCAGGACATCACTGCGAGCAAAAATGTCTACCTGACAGTACTTGAGGACATAAAACATCACAGTGCATAACACTACACATGTCTGAATATCTCTGCTAACACCAGTACCATGTAGCAGAAGCAGCACGGACACAATTACCTACAGTACCCACTATCTCTTGTCTAGTTTGACCCCATATTGCCAACTGATCTACAGATATCCTGCAGAAACAGTTTGCTAGCTGTAGGTGTAGAACACAAAAGTCTGCACTGGAGTACAATCTACCTGGAGCGGATCCACACATTCAATACAGAAGGGCATACTGGGCATGCTTCCACACTTAAGGAAATGAAGGCAATGTCAGACAACATACTGAAAGGTCATACTAGGCATGCTCACACACTTAAACAAATGGAGCCCATGTCTGTCAACAACAGTGAACCCTATATATCTGACAGTTGCAGATGTTAGTGCATACACTCCTCAGTATGCACCAGTCATTCTTTGCACACACATTGGATAGGAATACACACAGATATACAAGGACAACACATTATATAATATGCCAAAAGTACACATACATAGATTTTCAGAACACAGTAACAGTGACAAAGAGCCTTCCATCATGAGGCCTGTCCCACCCAGCACACAGCCAAATGGCTACAACCACATGATGTGAAAATGTCACTCACCATAGAAATTAGCCACTGGTATCCCTCAGCATTATAGACTCTGTGGTGCTAGTGCTAACTGTGCAACATGACTGTACAAGGCAGTAGTCATCTAGCAGTTGTATTAACATACCTGTGATATATAAAACTGTGTTTGCCTGAGTGTGGTATGTCTGCCTCTAGATGAATGGGTTATGGCCCATTCAAACACACTGCCCTCCCCATAGCCCTATTATGCCAAGCCTGCTGATGTCAGTCACTGTGAAATACACCTTTGGAAAAGGACTAACCCAGTAATCTCTGGTGCGTCTTATAACTGTGTAATGCTGTAGTGTGATATACTAGCTAGATAGGAGTTCTAATGTTAGACATGGCAACTGTGTTTGTCTGTGTAGAGCAATGCTTTTTAGGCTAGTCGCACCCACTACAATTCAAATGCCCTACTTTGGCTAGCCTGCTGATGTCATTCACTTTGAAATACATTGGAGAAAGAATAGCCCAGTAATCTCTGTGGCACGTCTATAACTGTATAATGTTGTAGTGTGATAAACTAGTTAGGTCGGAGTTTAAATCCCAGCCATGGCAATTGTGTGTGTCTGTCTGTCTGTGTAGGGAGCAATGCTTTTTAGGCTAGTCACACTCACTACAATTCAAATGCCCTACTTTGGCAAGCCTGCTGATGTCATGCACTTTGAAATACAGCTTTGGGAAGAAAAGTAGCCCAATAATCTCTGTGGCACATCCTATAACTGTGTAATGCTGTAGTGTGATAAACTAGTTAGGTAGGAGTTCTATTCCCAGGCATGGCAAGTATGGATGTTTGTGTGTTTGTTTGTGTAGGGAGCAATGTTTTTGAGGCCCTTCACAGTCACTACAACCTCCATTCCCCTTCTTTGGCAAGCCTGCTGATGTCATTCACAGTGAAATACACTTTTGGGGAAGGAGTACCCCAGTAATCTTTGTGGTGCTTCCTATAACTTCATAACTGCATAATGCGGTAGTGTGATAAACTAGCTAGGTAGGAGTTATAATCCCTGACATGGCAAGTGTGTGTGTGTGTGTGTGTGTGTGTGTGTGTGTGTGTGTGTGTGTGTGTGTGTGTGTGTGTGTGTGTGTGTGTGTGTGTGTGTGTGTGTGTGTGTGTGTGATTCATATCCTGTGTGGAGGTGGGTGTGAGTGTGTAACAACTGGACTCATTGTGGAGCGGGTTTTGCAAATTTCTTATATGGTGTTCCTATTATATGTCAAAATGTCCACCTTACAAGGATAACAGATGTCAAATATCTGAGAGGCTGGGCTGCCAATCCATACCCCTACATGTGACATCAAGGCCTGGCGAACAAAGTAAGCCACCCTTGTATTACCCAGAGAACACTCTCAACCCATGTCTCATACATGACCACACTTGCCTAGGCAACAACCGCTATGTTGGTAGTATCCTGCATATTGCCCACAGATAGTAAACATGGTGTGATTGCAGAGGACTACAGAGGGCATGGCACCCTGTCCCATCACTACAGTAGGCACATAATTGCAGACAGTGCGCCTTCACTATGTTCCCCACTGGATGCCTGCAACAACTGTGGTGCCATCAAATGTGACCCACCAAGGACATTCCATACCTTAAACACATGCCCTCTATGGACAGATGCCACTGACACCAGGGAATACCTGTATCATGCTATCAATGTAGGTGCAGGGTCAATTTGGTGTCCGTCACCAGTTACTGCCTCATTAGGCCAGGACTGGCACATCTGATGGTAGCAATCTGTGTGCACAACATGGACTGGACACCTCAGGTACAGTTCCACATGTCACTGAACATGCATGTGGGGCGTGTGTACATCCCTGACACCATCCATATCATGGACTATACAACACATAAATGGCAAGCATTGCACAGCACTGGCCACACACAATAGTAACCCATGTGAATGGATGGTGATACAGTACCCACCTGTGTGGGCCAAACCAGGCATACACCTCTGAGCTACACTGCAGACCATTGTCATGTGGCCTGATGCAAAGGTATACCATTCATGTAGCCTTGTATAGCCTTCTGCCACAGTCAACCACTACACACACATGAAGCAATGCACCCATACATGTCAGTACTGGCACCCTGTGTCTGTGTATGTGTGGCGTGAGATGCTTTTGACCAAATTCACACTCACTACAACTCCCATTGGCCTACTGATGCATGCTGTTTGATGTCAGACACCTTCACATACCCCTTGCCCATATAACATCCAGACACCCCTGTTGTGCATGTGATACCTGCACATTACTCTATTGTGGCAAACTAGCTAGTTAGGAAGTCTATTCCCAATCATGCCAGGTGGGTCAATGTGTGTGAGTCCCTGAGAGAGTGTGGCTGTGTTGACATTGACACCTGTTCATGTGGATAGGCAAGTGTACTAAACCTACCTTATCGCTACTATATCACTGTTGCAGATGTCACTCACCATCAGATATACCTTTGGACAGCTTTCCAACATGTAAGCTATGTGGTGCATGCCATAACTACATAGACATCTGATAGCACTGCATAGTCAGTCAGCGGTTTGAAACCCTGTACTGGTTGGTGTGTGACACAAACATGCTTAGCTTTTACTCTCCCACCCCCTCCCTGACATATGTTGTCTCTGTCTGTCTCTCTCATTCCCTCTCTGGTGGATGTGGATAAGTATACCTGCTTTGCTTGTGTTTTCATAGTTTCATACTTTCATAGTATAGTACTAGGCTATCTGCCCTGGGGCATTTGTAAGCCTAGCCATAGTGATGTGGCTTTTGCCACCCCATGAAATGGTACAAAAAATGTACAGAATAAATTTAGAATACTGTGCCTCTGTCTAGTAGTGACACAGTGAAGGTCCCCTTATATAATAGAATTAGTTTACTGTGCCCCTGTCTAGCAGTGACACAGATGTGACCCCTGGTGTAAACTTACGATCTCCCATCCCCTCATCAAGATTTCTCTTGAAGAGAGTCAGTGAGGGGCTCTGCCTGATATGATGCTCATGATCAACTGATGGTCTCTGCATGAATTGCAGCCCACCTCTAGCTGAACGCATGTGGAATAGCTGTGGTAACATTCCCTTAGCCAATTGCATGGGAACACACTCCAGTATCTAGAAACATCATGTTGGTGTTGGGGCTTTTCATTCACTCTGAGCAGGACCTGTACTTGGTGTTTGGCAAACAGCATCACAGATGGTATTGGGATTTACCTCTAACAACATACACTGTGGAAACAGGCCAACAGACAGGAGGTGGATGTGCCAGACATGACTATAGAATGTAACTGTTACTCTTCTTCATGTGGAGTAATGTCAGTTTAACAGGGTGTGTGTGGATATGGCTGGTCTACATGATTTAATACCTGTCATGACAGTGTTATGTGTTTGAGGAAACTCCCATCTTTAGGGATATTTGCAGACTGGGCAGTGTGTGGAGCCTTTTGTCTCTTGTGTTACTCACAGAACACCAATCTGAGAACTTCAGAAGCATAGTGTGAGGATTGCAGTCAGTACATGGTGACAACCATGAGAGTTACTGACTTCATATCCCTCATAGGACATATGTCACAACAAACCCTGGTACAACAGTAAATGTATGAGGTTATCACAGCAACATGCCAATATTGGGCCAGTGTTTGTAGCTCCAGCCACAAGTCTGTCAACCTTTGTACATATGTCATGCAGTAAGAGGTGCATATGTACTGTACACCATTATTTATTGACATCATGCCTGATAACAAGACAGTCAGATATCAGACTGTTAGACATGTTATGTATAGAAAAGGTTGTTTCCTGAGGACATAACTTGGCCATTCTATGGCAGTGTGTACAGTACTGGGGACTGTGTACATATGGTGATTGTCCACAGTATGTGTATTATGCATACGTACCTTGGGCTGTGCACAGACTGTGGTAAATGCCATTGTTCTTGGTCCTGTTCTATCTGATGTTGCATGCTGCTCCAATGTATGGTACCCTATTGGCACACATGTCTGTAGGGCCAGACGCACATGTGTCCCATACCACAGACAGGCATCGAACCACACTGTGTCATGACCTAGTGTATGTTGGTGTGTGTGAGTTAACAATTATGTTCATCCCTGTGGACACATTTTGCAATGACAGGATGTTAGTTATCCTGCAGGTGTCTAATATACCCTTCTGCTACCCCATTGTGGTCACCACTGTGATGCAGTGCATTTAACAGCAACAATACATGAACATGTACAGAGTGCTTTATGGGTAGGTGTGTTAGATGTGTGCATGGAATATACCATAGCCATTACATGCCCGGTGTATTTTGCAAGCATCAGCATAAACCATACTCACCAGCTACAGGCTTCTGCCTTGGTGGTATGCCAGAGGGACCTACATAAGAGTGTGAGAGATGCAATGTTAGTGGCCACAGCTGTGGCATTGCTACAGGGTGGGTGCAGCATTACAGTACATCAATAGTACAAGTCCACAATACTACCACTTATGCACATCTGTTTATTACTACTATGCAGCAACAAACTATATATCTGACATGTAAAGATACAGATGCTTACACAACAGTGGTCTACTGATGTACCCTGTGGCCTTACCTGCATGCTCCTCAGCCAGTGTGTGAGTAGCACCCACCTCCACAATGGTGTCTGTCAGTTGTTGGGTGTGCGGATGGGCAGGTGCCACAAGGCTAGTGAGGAGCTCCTCAACACGTGTCAGGGGGGGATGGATGGATGGTATGACCCCTCCCTGTTGTGAGGTGATTCCCCCGGACTGCAGCAGCACACCAACGGGCATTGCAAAGCAGGTCAGAACAATGATGCAGGACCTGCTCATAACTGTGGTTATGCAGGCCAACACCACTGACCCTGTGGACTACATCGTTTCACAGGGCAGTCCACCTCTGCTGCTCATGAGCAGCCCTGCCAAATAGGAGAGTCTAGTGCTGGATTAGGTAGTTCAGCACAACCTCATTTTCTGCTGCTGAATACGCAGGTAAGGCAGCCATGGGACATCTTGCCTGAAAGACATAAAGATGGAAACAGGTCTGAGCAACTCATACAGCAAGGTTGCCATAGATCTTAATACACATTTCTGTTAACCCCCACCATATCATTGACAACAAACTGTTCATACAACTCAATAGGTATGGCTACAGCTTACCTACCAGTGGGATATATATTGTATTGTGTCACACTTTGTGCTATGTGTTTGTAGCCATGTTCTGTGTGTGGACACTATCATTGCAGGCCTGTTATGGACTATTTCACCTGCATGCCATTGTCAGGTCCACTATGGTTCCATATATGCATGTGGTAGGCTTGCTATGTGATTTCTGCACATCTGACATTCTGTGTTATTGGGGATATCTATGCATGCTGTTGGACATGTTCCAGGATTGTGTAGACTATTACTACCCACATATGTTCTATAACAGTGACACAACAGCATGTTTAGGGAATAGTTGCCAGCAGAACCATCTCTCCAACCTCATCTGGCCATGTTACCAGGCCACATCACATGTGGAACCCACTCTGGGGCCTCCTCATCTACTGGTACAGCACTACCTTCAGGTGGAAACATCTCAGTGCACCAATCAGTGTCCTCCACTTGCTACCTGCATACAGCATGCTGTGTAGTACTTCCAATTACCACTGTCATAGCAACCCACTACTATAAATCCCTACATCATGTGGGTGTGGTCCCTTAACCTTTCCTGTATGGTGGACACCCTTTCTGTGTGTGTGTGGGCAGCAGTGTTACAGATAGCAGGTAGCAATACTTCTTAGAAGAAAACTTGCACACTCAGGCCAGCTACATATTTGTATGAGGTACCAGAACTACAGAGTTTGAGTACTGTTGTTGTATGCATTGTATAGCACCAGTGTTACAGGGTTTGTGTGTACATACTAGTTTAACATGGACTGCAGTCTGTCTACATAGCTCTCACCTGTGTGCCTATCCACTTGATGGCCAGAGGTGTGCATGTTATGTTTTGCCTGTCCACCACACAGGTCTTGTGTCAGATATATCACTGGCTGTGTGTGTGTTGATTGCTGTCAGTACATGGCTACATCCATTTGTGTTTCTGACTTCATATCCCTGACTAAGGGTATGTTGCAGACTATCCTGTAACAGCAGCGACTTGCTTAGTGCATGACAACACTATTTCACATATGGGCCTGTGTTCCAGCCTCTGTCTTCCACCTACATACCAGGCTTTGTCCATACGACATGCTGTTAGGGGTTGTTATGTAGTGGCCTGTGAGTATGTCATGCTGCCATTCCTGCCTTCATTCCACTGCTGTTTTACCCCCCACACATATTGTGGGGTTGGGTCCATATATGTGTGGGCTTCACCTGCACAATACATGTGTGCCCTTATGCAGTCCAGAGACCAGTGTATGCAACAGTGGTATATGGCTCTGTATGTCAGTCTATGGGGGGGGTGCACATAATTAACTTAGGCTGTTACAAAATGTGAGGGGTATCGGGGTAAGCTGCATTAAGGTATCTGGATGTACATTACCAGACAATCAACCTTGGGTAAATGCAGGCCTACTGCTTCCTGCCATACAGACTGTTCTGTTTGTCAGTGTGATTGTGATGGTTTCAGTTATGCCTTGTTATGTAAAAGATACATCCCATTGTGTCAACTGAGGTCTTCACCCCCCCAGGGATTGTGTACAGACTGTAGATAGAGGCTGCTGGACAATACATCTGCATTACTTACTGTTGATTGATTGCTATCCTGTGGCCCAGTCTGTCTTTACTGTTGCACTACTTGAAGGCCTTGGCCTGGATAGCAACATATGTAATGCTTTCCAGAATACTGTAATACTATATCTGTTTGAGAGTGGAATTAGTCTATTTATATGTATTTTAGAGTCTAAACAGCTATATGACATGGCATATACAACTGTAATAGTACACAAATAAAGCCTTCTCATGTATGCAAACCTGTGTGTGGAGTTCTATCCTTTGACGTCTCTGTGAGTATATGCTTCGGGCAACAACTGTCTTTTGTATGGGTGACTCATACAGTGTCCAGTTGGTAAGGCGGCATACTGGCTGTTTCATATGGTGTGCACCCTCTAAATATGTATCTTCCTATACATATTTCTGTGTGTGTATGTGTAGTTGCATATATATATATATATATATATATATATATATATATATATATATATATATATGGGTTACCTTCATTTGATCGACAGCCCATTTGACTGAAACCCATTTGATCGAAATTTCATTTGACTGACAACCAGTAATTCAGTGCAGTCCAAGGCAAATAACAGGGATTGGTCCCCTTCCCCAATATTGTGCAACCCTGGAGTTGGTATATATATAGTTGGGGGGACACAGCCCCCCACATTGGGGGGTGGGGGTGAAGCCCCCCACCTAGTTTCCTTTAAAAGAAAATAACAAAAAGTACAGATTTTGTTGCTGGACAGAAAAAGGGCCATTGGATACAGAGTGATTAAGGCACTTTTAAGCAGTTGTAAGTGGGTTTGCATGGCTTTGTGCAGAGGTCAGCACTGATAACTTCCGGTTACAGTTTCTTATACCCATTTAGCTTCTAAAGTGCATAACCTGTGTAGGCATTGCTTACCCCCACGCAAACACGCTTAAACCTGCTTACTGCTGCTTAAAAGTTCTTACTCCCACATACCCCAGCACTCATTTCTTTAAAAGAAATGAAAAGGGTTAATAGGAAAGTGGTGAAAAGGGGCACAAAGAGGGAAAGACAGTAGGGAAAATAGCTAGGGATATGCAGGACGGGTGTAGGTAAGGTCCATAGCTGCTCATTTCTTCTACAGCAACAGCTGTGCATATACACTGAATTTGGAGATAGATTTGGACACTCACACCCCTTAGAGAAGGGTGAGGACAACAATAATATGTTGCTAAGCCAATTAGACCAGATTACATGTGTCCAGTGGATACATGTGTGAAATGGACAGCTATGTATGGGGCGAGTTTTTTTTTTTTTGGGAACAGATTGCCCTTTTTTTTCAGGTGAGAGTGGGATGTTAGGGAGGGATAATAGGTATATTTGGGGAGGTAGATTGGGTAGGTTAACAGACAAGACAAACAAGACACATACAGAGGTGGTATATGACACATGTGGGGGGGGTAAACACCTTGATGGGAATGGATGTTGGGAAATCAGAAGCTCATGAGCCCCCTAGTAGAAACAGTGGGCCTGAGGTCCCCACCCCTTGGCAGTCACCACTGCACCTTCACAGCCCCAAAGGTGGCTGTGCTGGGGGCTGAGTTGCAGAGCCAGGCTGACCCTCAAGTCATGACACACATCCCTCAAGCTGGTTTAGCAGATCTCCAACCTCCCTGTTGAGCTCACTACGCACCACAACCCAGACCTGGTGACGGGTGACAGGTTCCTGTCTGTGCCCACTCCCAAGGGGGTTGAGCCCCATTCCCTGAGGCTGCTCCACCCAAAGGTGGTGCAGGACCAACGGATGAGGAGGTCCCAGATTTGGCCCCAGACATGCTGATGCCCGATGCCATGGCCAGCTGAGGTGGGATAGGTGGGTCTGCTGGGACCCGCATTCCCATACGTGCTATGGTGTTCAGGTTTTATCAACATATGCGGGTTAGTAATAGTCAACACATTCCAGGATTAGGTATAACAGCATGCATAGATATTCCCATGAACCCAAACACCAAATATGGAACAGTTGCATAGCAAACAGAACACATTCGTATATGGGACCACAGTGGTAATTACAACAGCATGCAGGTACATTTATAGCACCATGCCACCAATGTGGAAGTATTTCAACATAGCACATGCATAGAAACAGACTTAAATAATTATCGAACAATAGGACATATGTCCCAACATTAGAGTTAAGTCAACACATACCAATTGAATTGTGTATTTAGTTTATTGTTGCAGATTAACAACTAGTATATTCCTGTAGTTCACATTACTTTCCTAGTCAGTGCTGTTATCTGTACCTTACAAGTATTAGTACACTACCCTATTGCCTTAGGTTGGACAGTGGTATGGCTGTCGACAACTATATACATAAACTGGTTTTACCTGCAGTATACAGCTCTTACCTGGTATAGCTGTGGAAGAATTGCTTGTTAACACTAACTAACTGTTTCTCCACATACTCCCAGATTCCAGGTTAATGTTATGCACATAGCTGTCCATCTCTTTTTGCGCAGACTCTGGGCACGTCTTGACCACATGCAGGTGAACCTGGACATATTTTGACTATTGCCCTTTTAAACTTTTATTGAATTGTAAAATGACAGGTTTGTTTTCATTGACATTTTCAAAATATGTACAGGCCTGACAGTCAGCTATATGACATGAAATGCTGCCTACATGTCAGAGATTAGCACACTGATATGCCCGGGGACAGGGTGACAGCCTGCAGATATGGGCCAATTAACTGGACATTCTGGACATTTCTGTATACTTGTCAGGTATGATTCTGCATACAGCTTACTACCACTCCCAGGATTCGGACCATAGCTGTGTCTGCTAAAAATGAAACACTGTCCATCACAGTTGTCTGTGCTATATAGACATTGCTCTGTATTTCTTATCTGATTTCTGTCTATAATTCTCCTATGGTATTACATTCTGACCTTGTATTACAACACTCTTATACAAGATGTCCTAGACAGTTATATTATGTAGCACAGTGTGGGTGATAGTGATGAGTGATACCTTATTATTCAGAGCAACTGCAACACTAACAATGCCATATTATACCAGTGTACACAGTACCAGTACAGGGTATCAATCTTTTATTTCCAGCCACAGTGTTCGTATCTGACAGATCTGTGGGAGCAATGTTTGTTAGCACTACCTGAATGTTGCCACAGAAATTACCAGATTCCACATTAGTATTATGCACATACATATGACTTTGTTAGCGTACACACTCTGGTCACAGCTTGACAACATGGGGGTGTAGATGGGACATTCTTGGCTTATTACTCTCATAACATTTGGGGAGTTGCTAGAGTGACAGGTTTGTTCTCTTAGATGTCTGACAATCACTTCTATTTCTTGTTTTCTGTCTAAACATCTGGGATCATCCCACTGATTTCCCAGGGGGACAGGGTGACAGGCAGCAGATATGGGCCAATTTACTGGACATTCTGGACATATCTGTACAGTTGTATAGTATGATTTTGTATGCAGCCTACTACCACTCCCAGGATTCGAACCATGGCTGTGTGTGCTAAAATTACAACAGTTCACTTCTCAGTTGAGTGTGCTATTTGGATTCTGTCATCTGTTTTTTCACTGTTTTCTATCTATGTCTCTCTCAGTTGTACTATATGACCTCTTGGGATTACACCAGTCATATACAGACATTCCTACACATTTTATTTATGTAGCACAGTGTGGGTAACAGTGCTTAATAAAACAGTACTATTAAGTGATTGCACATGCAGTTAGTCCTTTATTGTCAGGCTATTATGCTTTTATTTACATACAACCTATATGAGACTCTTCCTGCCATATTCTCTGGTGTATGCAGTACATGCCTTAAACAATACAGGTTTTATACAGGCAATTAACTTACTACTACTTTTAGATTTATTTCCTATAACAGTACATGCAAGAGTATTACTAAACTGCCTTGCATCGCAACTGCTCCAATCGACATCCATGGGCCTCCTGGTTCATAGTCTGCTCACTTGCCGCTGTGAAAGACATAAGAGGAATATTTATCCATACCTATCCATAATATACATGAGCTGGCAATTATTAAACAGGTAGTGGACTGATATTTACACGTGGCTGGGACCTCCCCTGTCCTCCTCCCCTCTTGGATCCACTGATCCAAGAGATCCCCCTTTCACCGCTTCAGGTCGGCATAGTGATGCCTGACCTGCTCACCAGTTTGGGGTATGCCAGTGGCAATGATGAGGTCACGGGCGAGATGGTTCCAGGCTACCACTTTATATTGGGAACCCTGGTACTGGCCCTGCAGCAGTCTCATGTCATGGTTTTTCACAAGGAGTCCTGCCATGACTCTGGACTCCTGGATGCCCCAGCGCTGTGCCCGAAAGCACACACCCTCTCCTATTCTAGACATAGTGCCTACAAGGGGAAGCTACAACCAGTTATGAGATGTATTCCCACCTGTTGGGTTTAAATATGGCTGGTTTCCTGCACTTTGCTGTGATTGGATGGTTTTGAAAAGGCTAAGCTATTGGCAAACCTGCTTACCTAAGGTTGGAATTGCTTAAAGTTGTATACCAATGGGCAGACTGAGTTAGCTGGCCTACACATTGCTTACACCTACTAAGCTGGGCTGTGCAATGCTTAGCATTGCTTAATATTTAAGTTGCATTATATTTGCATTGTGGCATTGATTTATTATTCATTACACGTTATAGATGTGTTTGGTATCCATGATTCATGTGTACATACACTGTATGTGGCCCTTGTGTTTATTAGGGGATTTTAACATTTTATTACACGGACACGTCACATCTGGGCTTAATGCAGTACTCCATTTCACATATTTATGTTATGTAGTAGGTTATACAACATAAGACTGTATATATATATATATATATATATATATATATATATATATATATATATATATATATATATATATATATATATATATATATATATATATATATATATATATATATATATCTTCCTTTCACATGTTCAGTTTAAATTTCCTATAGTGAGGATTTGTTGGTGATAACCCAATCTTATGTACTGCTATGATGGCTTAGTGGTTAACTACTGTGACTATAGTATACAGGGTCCTGATTTCAAGACCTGCAAAGGCTGTTTATTTTGTTTCAGGCCAGAACAGCGGCTGATGCATACAGAGTGCTTAAGGCACTTTTAAGCAATTGTAAGCGGGTTTGCATGGGTTTGTGCGAAGGTAAGCAATGCTAATCTCCATTGAAATATGCTTACAGAGAGTTAGCTTCAGTATTGCTTAACCTGTGTGTGCATTGCTTACCCCTGTGCAAATGGGCTTAAACTCGCTTACTACTGCTTACTAGTGCATACACTTGCTTACTAGTGCTTAGTCCCGCTCACCACCGCACTAATTTAGACAGTAATGTCTAATGGTTTTTGGGAAGGTGGTGGATTTGGAAACTGTATGGAGTTATCATTCATTATACATTTTACCTTCCATTTGTATCCCTGGTTCCTGTGTACATATACTATATGGGGCACTTGTGAATATCTGTGGACTTTGCAACATTATGACAATGACACCTCGCATCTGCATTTAATCCAGTACTCCAGTTCACAAATATATGTTATAAATACATAAGTGTTGTAAATATATGTTATCGTAGGTTATGCAACAAAATAAATTGATCATACAGTGATTTGACATGGAAAATGGATTGTACTGGAGTGGGACTCGAACCAAGAATAACTGCTCCCAAAGCGAATGCTCTGCCCAATACACTATTGCTGCATTGCTTCATCTGCATATATCTTGCTTTTTATCCTCTTGTGCCATTTAAGCTGCATTAACTGTAGCTAAGTGATGGGTAAAACCCGCACACCTATGGTTAAATTTAATCTGTTTCATAAAAAAAAATAACTTCTGTATATTTCATGTTAACTAGTCCTCTTGTAAATGTGGAGTGATGTTGCTGGGGCTATGCAAACACATATGAGCGACCTCGCTCATTCTTATTCATACTCTGCTGTTCTTCATTGCTGGGGTGTGTATATTCTGAGATCTCTGCTCTCAGACATGTCCCCTGTACTTGTACACACTCCATGTCCATTTAGGAGCTCAGGCAGTGCGCCTTCATTAATATGCATGGCGCGCTGCCGTCCTGCTCCTAAATGGATGCTTCTGTGCAGGACTAAGGTAGTCCTACATGGAAGGATAGTGAATCCGGGGGAATATATTTCCTATCATGCCAAGTACTAGAGAAAGATATTCCACCAGGCAGATATGTGTACCAAAGATGAATTGTTATCAGTAATTACAGACATTTGGCCAATAATGCTTGCTATACTCAACTTTCCTTTTGAATTATCAGAGAATGGGTAGTAATATCTAGGTTATTGTTTTTAGCACTTGCCATATCAGGTAAATTAACATGTATACATTCAATGTATTCTGATGATCAGTACCTAGACAAATTGTATCATTCTGTGTTTACAGTAATGGACTCTTTTATGTTCTTAATCAGATATGGGTCGGAAAAACAGAGTAAAATATACTTTTGTTCGACCTTAACTATTTCAACAGAACTTTCTGTTCTAGGCTGAATATACAGTTATTGGAATGTCTTTTCTTGTAAATGTATTTATCCATCTTGTGTTTTTGTCATAGCTTGTCTTTATTTTGTAGTTAATTTTTAAATATTTTGTGCCAGACTACAATCTTTTAACTTGAATTAATTCTTGCAAAGAGAATTGTGGGACTCAGACCTATTAAACAGTGTGGAGTGGCTTTATTAAATTTTAAAAATCTTTTCATTGGTTGATCCCTGCAACTCGTTGGTAAACCCAGTTCTTACAAGCTTCCCTACTGTTTCCATAAATTTTCAACAACTCTTTGACCTTTGGTAATATAGGTGTTATACTTCAGTGCTTGAACATATAATTTGCAAAGCTGTTTACTAAAATGCTGGCCTTTACCATTCATTGCCATGTTTTGTACTCCAAGGAGTAAAATATTGTTCTTGGGTATAAAAGTTATAACAGCAGTAGATAATACTGACCCTAATACTGGGGCTGGTTGCAGTCATCTGCTACAACTGAAATGTGTCCACCTGTAGAAACTGGATAATAAAACATCCTTACTTGGTGGCCATCCATATCAAGGAACCATAGTTTTCACTTACTAATCCCTTAGTTTTAGTTTTAACATGAAGAGATTCATAAGCAGACTGTAGCATGATAAGGGTTGTATTTATAATCATTTGCACAAATGCGATAGGGGGAATCCCTAATTATTACGAGTGAGCATAGCAAAGGCGAAATTCATCAAGCCCATTTAAACTGATGCAAAATGCCTTAAGTATAATGAGATGCAAATGAGAAATCTTTTAAAGTAGCTTATGCTAATGAGGTGTTCTTGCGGTTCAACTTCAGTAGACCAAAAACCCACTTATGAGACTTTTAAAAGACCGAGACAACAAAGCCGAAAATCCATATTACAGACATCCCAGAACACCGACATTACAATAGCTTGACCAACTTGAAAAATAAATTAAACTGAAACAAATTAAACTCAGCCATTTGGGGGGGCTTGCCCCAACACCCCCCTATGTGGGGGCTTTGCCCCTCACACCCCTCTAACAAAATATACCAACTCCATTTTTGCATTACCATGGGAGTAAGTGGCAAAGTTCAACACGGTGGCCAAGTGGTTACTTACGTGGAGTGAAATGTCGTTCCTGGATGTTGGTAATATGGATTGTCAGCTTTGTTGTCTCACCTTTTAAAAGCTGGGTAAGTGGGATTTTGATCTACTGAAATAGACACATTCTTGAGACTCACAGTCCAATATCTGCATGGTTTGCACATCACTTGTTAAAAACAGTGCTTCACCTTTGATATCTGAGTTGTAATTCACAAACTTGCCCCCAGCCATCCCTTCAATAGTTTGCCTAAGCATGGATAGCACTTCACTGACACACAAATGAATTATTTCCCCCAATAACCCATTCAGTAGTTTGACTAAGTATGCACAAGCACTAAAATGACACAAAATTAATTATTTTTCCCAGTGATCATGTCACCTGTCTGACCATGTACATATAAGCACTTCACTGACACCAAAATGAAACATTTCTCCCAGTGATCACTTTAGTAGTTTGAACAAATGTGCACAAGCACCACAGTGAAACATTTCCCAATTTGATCCCTTCAGTAGTTTCATCAAGTATGCACAAGACCCAAAATGAAGCATTTCCCCAATAACCATTTCAGTAATATGTCCATGTATGCACAAATACAGAAATGAAGCATGTTCCCCATTGATCTCTTCAGGAGTATGTCTACATCTACATAAGTACTTTACAGACAACAAAACAAAAGATTACCACTAGTGACTCCTTCAGTTGTTAGACCAAGTATGCACATGCACCAAAATTAAATATTTCCCTCAGTGATCCCTTCAGTAATATGTCCAAGGGTGCAGAAAAACAAAAATGAAACATTTCCCAAGCAATCTCTTCAGTAGTTTCAAGTATACACAAGCATCAAAATGAAACATTTCCCCACGTGATTCCCTTCATTTAGTTTCACCCAGTAAACACAAGCACCAAAAAGAAGCATTTCTCTCAAGGGCCCCAACAGTAGTTTGACCAAGTATGGACAAGCACAAAATTAAACATTTCCTCCAGCTATCCTTTCAGTACTATGTTTTAGTAAGTACAAGCACCAAAATGAAACATTTCCCCAAGCGATCCTTTCAGTAGTTGTTCCTAGTGTGCATAAGCATGAAAATGAAGCATATCCTCCAAGGACCCCTTCAGTAGTTAGTCCATGTTAGCACAAGTATTTCACTGACACCTAAATGAAATGTTTCCCCCAGCAATCCCTTCAGTAGTATATCCATGTCTGCACAAGCACTTCACTGACATGAAAATGAAACATTTCCCACAATGACCCCTTTGGTAATTTGTCCATGTCTGCTCTGCACAAGCACTTCACTGACACTAGAATGAATAATTTTCCACAATGATCTCTTCAGTAGTTTGCCCATGTATGTAGAAATATTAAAATACAATAAAAAATTCTTTAAGTAAAGTCAATAATTGTACCTCCTTTTAAAATGTATGGCAGTATATATTCATTGTTTTCCCTTCCCCTTCAAAAAGGTCTCACAGAGACAGATAACTGGTGCCAGCGCCATGGTTTACAGCTAAATGCCAAAAAATGTATAGTCATACCCTTTGGCAAAAACAATGTGCCCACAAATTACCACATAGGCAGAAACCCATTAAGTACAGAGAAAGTTATTAGTGACCTGGGGACCCAAGTTGATAGCAATCTCTCCTTTGATAACCACATTGCCAAAGTGGTTAGAAAGACCTTCTACATAGCCCACCTCATCGGGTTTCACATCTAGATCAAGAGAGGTAATCGTGTTCCTTTTATCATCCCTCATCAGGCCATCATAGAATACAATGCCCCTTTTGGGATGTACCTTACCTGACACCTGCAGCAATTAGAAAGACCCCAAAAGTATCTCACCAAGAGGATCAAGGGTCTCAAACAGATGCCATATGCTGCTCAGTTAAAAAACTCAGCTCTACTCAGTTGCATACCGCCTACTGAGCGATCTATGCCTGACATACAAAGCTATGTCAAATCCAGAATTAATGGACATGCTCCACCTCAGTAAATCTAAATCCCAGAGCCACATGCTCAAGGGACTTGAACCTCAGCACAGAAATAAATAGAACTTGCTGGAGGGACAGGTTCATAACCCAGAGGCTCCTTCTTCTTTGGAATAGAATTCTAGTTCATGTGAGGCAGAGCACTTCACTGAATCTCTTCAAGAAGAATCTCGATAGGTGGATGGGGGATCGTAGGTTTGTCCCAGGGATTACTCCTGTGTCACTATTAGACAGAGGCACAGTAAACTAAACCTTAAAAAGGGCACAGTATACTCAAATCAAGGGGTGAAGGTAAGCCATGGCTAGGCGGCTAGGCTTATAATTGCCCCAGGGCAGATAGCCTAGTATGAACCTATGAACCTATGAACCTTGCAACTGCATATTCTCATGGTAAATTGATGCTTGCTGGTAAGTTCAGGGCCATTTATATGTTTAGTATTCAGATGAGCTCATTTTAGATTCATCTTTATGAATCCTACTGATACACAAGTGTGTAATGCCCCTTATCTTGTTATTAGGTATCCCATTACCACTTATGCCTTAGGCATGTTAGGCATTTGCAACAGAGAGGTGTGTTTTCCAAAATACCCCTCATTTTTGTAGTCATCCTGAAAGACATGATTTAAGTAAGCACACAGCATCACTTTTCTCAGATTACACTACAAAAATGTAAAGGGATAGACTGTGAGTGCTGTTTGATAAATAATCCAATATCCTTCAACTTATATTTTTCTCCAAAAGGTATTAGTGTGAGCTCTGTTTGCCACTTGGAAATTGTTCTTAGTGTTTTATAATCTACTTTATCATCTTTATACTGACACCAAGTGTTGTTTAAGCATATATATATTTTAATTTCGGCAGTATCTTGTTTTCCATTGCTTCATTCTCATTTTCAAAAAGGGCCAGCATTTTGGGAAATGAACTTTTTGAAATCAGATGTATGTAGACTTCATCTGTTTTATTTCATCTTCCACTACATTCACTGTAATATACAAAATGTTTAGATACAGTGTATTCTTATTTACCTCCCTGATCCCACTCTGAGTTGTTGTTGTTGTAGAACTTTAGTGTTAGAAGGTGATCAATTGCCAGTCCTGAAAAATAGCTTGCACCTCCTAGAGTTTTTATATTTGTATTTATCTGAAATTATGTTTAACATAAGTAAATATGTAAATGTTCATACCTCCCATCTATACCCACTTCTGCTTTTTCCAGGTTGTGAGTATATTTTCTCAGACTGTTTTTGTGATTTGCTGGCATAGGATACAATACTAAATTCGAAAAGGCACAATCTCCTCCACACACTAATATACAGGTTACCAAATTGTCACCATTAGCTCATAATATCACACATATCAGTAACCTCTATAAATTTGTATTTAAATGCAAAGAACTAGCGCTTTGGCACACGCTGCCTTCCAAGGTTCTAAAATACAAACATATTCTCATTTATAAAGGATTAACAGAAAACACACAAAGTCAATGGCAGAGCTCTGCAAGTTAGTCAACATTAATTACTTCCATAAAGATACAATTCCAGAAAACTCCCCCATGCCACAGACACATAAACGAGAATGTATGTATCCCCAGGCTTCCTAGTTATTTTTCCTAGTGTTAAGAACAAACTAAAGTTCAGGTCCCAAAACCACAGATGCCCCCTTTCCAGGTTTTCATGCAGTAAGAGAACCCCTGAAGACACAGGTGATGGATTTTTTGCAAAATAATAGTTATATACTTCAAGACACATACATTCTTGAAAACAAGCATAATCCTTTGCTTCTTCAGATACTTTTCACTCCTGCAGAAATACTTCCACAGCTCTGACATTATTTATATTTGAATGATAATTAATATGCTGTGTTGATAGCAACTGACACTAGAAAGTGATTTCTTATCACCATGAGATGTTTATTTTGAGAGCCTTCTAAAAAGACTGTGCACCACATGATATGCAAGTTTTTTGGTAATTAAGCATAGCATTTTAAAGATAAATGTCCAATATATTATATTAGACAGCACAGTGGTACTCACTGATGATTGCAGTACTGCATGCATGTAGCAAGGAAAACCAGAAATAAATGAGTAGCTGACGGGTTTGTCCTCTGTGCAGACCTTATGAATAGTAAGTGATTGTTTACATTTATGAGAGGCTTAGAGGCTACATGTCACAAAATGCTTTTAGCTAAGTCTAGACCAGTTTAATTCTTAGTATTATTGCTTTGTTTTAGCTCTCTAGTAACCTGGTAAGTGAACGTGTCCTTTTCGGTCTCTTTTCAGCCATGACATCAGTCACAAGTACAACATATGAGCAGTTTAGTGTAGCCAATCAAACAGCACATTCTGTTTAGTGAAATGAAAAAACAGTAGTCAGAGAAAAAAAGGCACAGCCACAATGAGAGCATACACATTTCATGGAGTCAATAGGGGAGGTCAGAAGTGAACACCAGATCCTGTAAATGGGATGCAGATATCTTAACCACTGGGCTGCCGTGCTACCCTCCTGGATGTAAAGACATTCATTCCCAGGGCTAGATCTGAGAATATATTAAATTATATTAAAAAAAGGAGTTCCTTTAAAATCAAAGGAAGTGAAACTGCATGAAGATCATAAGTGTGAAAGTGGAGGGAGCACAAGGGGAAGAAATTGGGTATAAACTAGAAGGAGGTAAAGAACACAATTATGGATGTGGGAGTTGAGGGTGATGATTTCCAATGAGTCAGCTGTATGACATGCCATCCAGAAAAGGCATCAGTAATACAAGCATGACAGCAGCAAACAGAACAATGGCTAGGGACTACACTGTGGTTACACTTTGATTAAATGGATCTGCTATATATGCTCATGATTTAAAAATTTGCATCAGACCTGCAAATTAAATCTCGTAAACATTCTAATCATGTCTTAAACATTCTAAGATTCTAAAAATCATATAAACATTGTAACATTTTTTAGCAAACTTATTGAATATGTCAAAATAATTGGCTATAAGAATTCACTAAGGCTGTGATTTTAGATATAACAATATCATTTGACACCAGTCAATAAAAGCTTCAGCGTATCCATTTCCATAAATGTAATTATTCCATTAGTACTTTAATTTATAAAATAGTTTGAATTAATTTAAGGCAGGCTAGGGATTACTTTAAATTAACATTTTTTTCTTATTTAAAATGTGATAATTATTATGTGCTTATGTAACTCAGGGCCTATTAGTAATATATAAGTTTTACAGCAGTTTGTATTTGCATATATGGTGTGAAGGAGATGGAATTAATTGAATTTTTGAGAACTAATACATTTTCTGGGTAAATAAAGTGGAGTATTTGGTACTTGTTAGCTTAAATTGTGAAAATGATTTGGTACTGTATTTGATAAAGGGGCATCTCTTGAGTCACTGTTCCATTTCACTTGGTAACAGTTTGTCTACTTTCCCGTTTCACTTTCCCAGCAGGAAACCATATACTTTACAATTTTGAATTGTCCTTGGTTGTGTATTTAATTCTGAAATATCAGATGAGCTTTTCCATGCATTGGTCCTTCTCAATTGAACAGCTTCCAAAACATTCACTGAATATGATGCAGTCGGCTAAGTGCCATGCAAGACTTGCAGCAAAGCCAATAAGCTGTAAAAGCATCTTAGTCTGAAAAGTGTATTGCAGAATGACATAGTCACAAAATATAAGCAGTTATATCAGTCCAATGACAGTCATAGTCAAAAAAATGTATGCTCATGAAAAAATGTCCATAATTAGATATAGTCCCATTAGCAAGGTACGTTTGACAGGTATACAAAACCAAATGAACATCTCTGTAATACGTAGATAACACTGACAGAATATAAAGGTGCATCAGCAATTTTCATGTTAAACTAGCAATATCTACAATATTGCGCTGAGATCGTTGTAAAACATAGTAGAGAAATTACATAGAACTATGTATATATTTGCAGAATCTGTCATAATCTGCAAAAATTAGATAAAAAATTAATAATTACAATGAGGTGGCATTCATGGCCACATTGCAAGTATTAACTTTATCTAACAACTAACAATGGGTGAAGGACGTGTAGGGAACACAAGCAATGCACACACCCAAGGAAAGATGGGATTGATAGAAAAGCAGATTTGGGATGAGGGTGAAGAAGTGGGTCATACAAGAGTCATAACTGAAAAATTAAGTTCAAATGGACAGTTGGAGAGTATTTTTTGGTGGTGGTGAGGATAGGCCACTTTTTCATTTTATAGAGAACAGAAGGTATGGAAAAGCCATGGAAAGATGAGGTGGGGAAAAAGGTAGGTAAAACATATAACATCTATCACACTACAGGATGCACAAAGGTACATGATATACATAAAGAGTAGGTGAGATACACAGACAACAAACATATGGAATGTATAACATGGGTTAAGGAAAAATGACAAACAGGGTAGGGATGTATACCAGCCATACTGAACCACAATAACACATTATGTTTCAATGCACAAAGCAGTGATAAGATGTTGCAAACTGTATGACAGTCATAATAAAAGGAGTATGACTGACGGTAGGCATGTGACAAAGACCATTAGCTAGGGATTACCAGCACTGCAGTACACTACAACAAACAACAGACATTATCAACCAGTAGGTTGTTGGCAGTGCAAGTGTAACCCAAGGCTGATCACAAATGTAGGCAAGATGTTAGAACAGACACTCTAACCCTGCATGCCAGAGGCAAACAACTATGCACAAAGCCAAGCAGCAGTACTTCAGCACAAGAGATTATCCACATAGTTGGGAAGGAGACATGCTATCAAGTCATAGCAGGAGACCTTACATGCCAGAAGCAAAACAGACTGTGTTCAGGTGTGCAATATAAACATGTGACATGCAATCAGATCATACAGGTGGAATGCACAGAATGGTCAGCATACATACTCCCACCAATGGCATGCAGTGTTAAACTGCCATGCAGAAAGTTTACACATATACATTACAAACTTTCCTAGAAATACAAGAAATGAACATAAGTTATCCTGTGCATTCACTGGTTTGCAAGAAGCATGAAGGAATGTCAGAGGAGTACATTACACACCAGTAAACATCACAGACAAGGAAAAATATCAGAATGACCACCACAGTGAGTGGGTATGAATTACATATGTATGACAGCCTGTCATGGTGGCAGGACATCCTACAGGCCAATGATGCCTCAGTACAGAAAGATGTACATAAACATATACATATGCCATGTAAATATGTAACACAAGCCAAAAGCTACAAGGGTGATGGGAAATGGAAAAGCTATACCCGCAGTACTAAGGAAAAGTATGTGTGAAAAAGCAGTCAAATAAAAACACGGGATACAAGTGTCGAAGTACAACCATCTCACATGCTTGTGTCCCCAACACAATATGGACTGCAAGTATGGCATAAAAGACACTGCAGGGTGCATGTAACATTGACTGTTGTCTGACATGTACATTGTGCATATGCAGTGGGTTTTAAGATGTCTGTGTACAAATGACACAAACAACAAGGTCATTTGTAACAATTAAACAGCAAGCAGTATATGCATATACAAAAGTGTAGGTTTTGTATCACATACCCATATATGCTATCATGCAAACATAAGCCACCAGGCAGCATACTCACAAAGGGCAATAGGAATTTTAAAGGTAACTGTGTATTACTGTTCAAAGGACAGTCAGGTGTACACATCCATAGCACACTGCAATCAGGAGCAATAATGAGTTATATGGGTATATAACAAGGATCTATTTGTGGGTTGGCATTCTTAGGGGCATACAAATGTACAGCCATACAAAGTAATGCAGGCATATTATGCAGAATGAACACTGCTAAGGAATGTAAATATGTGTAACAGACACCAAAGATGTATATATTTCAGAAAATATCTATAGGCATAATACAGTGGTCTTGTGCCATAAAAACGAGGCTGAAAACTACAGTGCTGCAGTAGCAGTACAGGTGATATTAATATGAAAGTGTAATAACATGACAAAATAAACATGTTGAACATCATATATTCACTGAGCCAGGAAATGAACAGGTGAACAAAGTAAGCATAGATGACAAGAACAGAATTAAAATTAAACTGGCTAATGCAAAGTATACAAAGGCCCAAGGAATAGTACACACAGTGGCAGTCTCTGACATGCCAGTTCTACAAATATAGCAAACTCTAGCATTCCAACAAATATGTGCAAAGTATGCAAATATATCAACCATGTGGTCATAACACTGCAGAAAGATGGCATCAGCATAGATGGACAGATGGATGAATGTGTCCAAAATGTCATTAATGTTAGCAGCTGTAATGTCCCACACATGCAGTATGAAATCACCTTTAAATATAGTCATGTGACCACTGTCAACATGACAACTGTGTGTGTTCACTGGTGGCCTACAATCTGCATCAGACCTAAAAAAAACTCTCTGAAGAAGCCTATTGTATGTTAAGGCGAAAGTGCTCACTTGTTTGATTTTATGCATTTATAATAAACAGTGACTCATTTATTGCTCTGTGGTTTGTGATATTTTTTATTTTTGTCAAGTTTTACAGTATTTGCTGCCTTTTGGCAGAGTTCTACATTTTTTAATATGCATCAGACCTAGTTGTCACATACATGGTCATACAGGATCATCAACGACAATATCATGGGTCACAGTATGCAGATGAAGCAGGCAACAGTCAGAGTACAAGAACAGTTGACCTGCCGGTCTGTAACACTGTCAACATAAATGACAGCATTGTAAGTTAACATGACATAGTGGTGATAGTGACAGTGTCAGTGAAATATCTGAACATGTATCATAATGCAGCTAAATGACATTTCCTCATAAGAGCTGGATTGTGAAATGTGCATCACAAAGAACATAGTGCAAGCATGACCACAGTATGGGAAGTGTGCACAAATATATGCACAGAACTGAAAGAATCCCTAAGGAGGAATGCACCATGGCGGCAGCATGGCAAGAGAATAACACACAGACAATGGCTACAGTCCAGAGGGCTCTCCTTAACAGGGTTGAATGTCACAAATAATCTCACATGCAGTCTTCCAGGAGTTGATGATATTTCCTGGAAAAACATGCATTCAAGATCCTGCATCTGGGTTCAGAAGGCATCTGTAATCACATCTGATATCTGGTCCTCCAATTCATCAGGCTGGGGTGGTGGAAAGCATCATTCTTTCTCTGCTACAATGTTAACCCCAATGAACCTGGCCCCTCATCACTGTCATCATCCTGATGTCCTCCCTGGTGCTTGTAGTTGGAATCTGCTGGCAGAAGTTGTACATTTCTATATTGTCTCCTGTGGATGGTGGCGCTAGCATGGGTCCCATGCTCTGTAACATGACAGTAGACATAACTCAGTGAAGTGTTAATAATGTCAAATGGTAACAGATTACATCAATATGTAAAACAATGTAACACTTGCAAAGTGTGTATAGTACTGAAATAAGAATTAATGGGTATGTCAGTATGCTTAGCATTACCACTTCTCTGGATGTACTGTCACAATGTGCAATATATCCAGCCCTAATACAGTTCACATTTGGCTATTCTGTCAGTCAAATTGATAAGGACAACACATTTGCAAGAGGTCTATGTCAGAAGTAATGTATTCATAAAAGTTAAGGAATAGGTCAGA
Organism: Protopterus annectens; assembly: GCF_019279795.1. Taxonomy (NCBI): domain Eukaryota; kingdom Metazoa; phylum Chordata; order Ceratodontiformes; family Protopteridae; genus Protopterus; species Protopterus annectens. Next base: position 122,769,994 of record NC_056731.1, on the reverse strand, counting down.
CAACATCACGATCTGATTAGGGAGGAACGTACGTGACATATTATGGTGTGAAAGTGTAGGGTCTGTTAACATTACAGGTGTGTAAAACAACATGATATTTATACCATGCATAGTGGATGTGTGACAGAACAGAGCAAGGAGACATAATTCAACATGTCAGAGCAGCACCTAAACAGGCCTGCAAAAAAACACACACACTACGACTATGACTAGCTCTATATGTAATTCACATGTTAAGGAATGATATAGTCAGATATGTCACTAGTGTGTAACAATATGCAGTTAAGATATCTAGCTTTGTTTGTGCAACTTGAGCACTAATCCAGGCATTCTCTAAAGTATTCAATTGTATTTATTCCTGCTTGGTAGTAACTTGATTAAAGTGTAGCTATCATTCTAAGTCTTTTGGATTAAGCACTTGGGCTTCAGACCAGTTGTTTTACATGAGGAAGGTTTGTGGCATGCACTGTGGTGGCAGGTCAGGTAGCTTTCATCCTTCTAAGTTGGGAACTGCTGATTGAGAGCCCAGTGTCTGTTATTCTTAAAGTGTATTAGTTCTGGTTTAAACACTTGGGTTTCAGGCCAGTTATTTTACATTAAGAAGGTTCGTGGTCTGCACTCTTGTGGGAGAAGAGGCTGGACTCTGTCCTTCTGAGCTGGGAATTTCTGGTTAAAGGTTTATAGTGCCTGAATATTTGAACTGTATCTTACTGAAATTGGTACACCTTGTTTGCTGTAGCATAGACTAGATCCAGGCCTGCTGAATCTAGCTTTGTTTATATGCTTGTTGTTTATTTGTTTGTTATTTCCCTGGAATGCTAACTCCACCTAATACGCGGCTTCTCAGTGCTTCTGTGGATCACTAGTGATATCTGCATTGCTTACTGTACTTATTTCCTTGTTTCACTTGAAAGAAAGTTACTGTTTGTCATTTTTGCATTTAAGTTACCTGTAACACATTGCACTTAAGTTACCTGGCACTTGCTCACCAAAGCAATTATATAAGTCAGCACTAAAAATTAAAAGCACTACACCCTCACTCCCCACTGGCCCTTGTTTTCAATTATTAAGGAATTCCCAATATTATTCTAGCATGTCCAAAGGTCAGTTGTCAATCTCCTCTCCAGTCCAGCTGGTGAATCTGGGAATCTTGAGGCAATGTTACAACTGCCTCATGTACACAGACAACCCTCTCCTCCTCCCAACAAATTCCAACACATGTGAGAGATGCAACCATATAGCCAAACTGGAGGCTAAGCTCTCTCAACTCAGTACTGGCATAACCAGTCAGGAGGAGAAGGAAACCACACTCACTACAATTCCAGTCTCACATAGACCTACCATGACAAAAAAACAAGCACATAATCACACAAAAACATACTCGGAGGCTCTAAATAAAGATCTGCCTAAGCAGCAGAGACCTCCAAAGCAGACACCCAAGCAACCGCTACCCCAAAACAAAACACGTGCAACACATATCTCACAAAGCCAGTGTGCTGAACAGTCACAGCCCTTAAGACTAAACAACACACCTGATACACTTGTAATATGTGACTCTATCATCAGGCACACTGACGTCCCGCTCACCAGGCTGAACAAGGAGATGGTCATGGTGAGCAGCCTGTCGGGTGCTAGGATCCGCCACATAACACAAGCACTCAGGTCACTCCAAGGCAAGTACAAATATGACTCAGTCATTGTCCATGCTGGTGTGAATGACCTGAGACGTACCTCCCTGAACTACATGAAAAGAGACATAAAGGAGCTCTCTGAGCATGTAGCCCAGGCCGGTATGACCCTGACCTTGAGTAGCATCTTACCCTCACTAAGAATGATGCCACAATATGAAGACAAGATGATCAATTTCAACAATTGGCTTAAGTACTGTTGTCATTCAAAGGGGATCCAATGCCTGTCAGCTTGGAATGATATGCTCGACAAGCCACGATGCTTCGCTAGGGACAGCTTGCACCTGTCACCCCTGGGCTTTCGGATATTGGCAAAGGCTCTTGCTACCCCCATAGTGCCTTTTTTAGGCAAGGCTCAAAAGACAAACCCACCTCCATAGGTATCACAAGGCCTCAAGCTAAATGCCAAAAAGTGTATAGTCATCCCCTTTGGCAAAAACAAAGTGCCCACAAATTACCACATAGGTGGTAATCCATTAAGTACAGAAGAAGTAATTAGGGACCTGGGGACCCAAGTTGATAGCAATCTCTCATTTGACAACCACGTGGCCAAAGTGGTTAGAAAAACATTTTATATAGCCCACCCAATCATGAAGGGATTCACATCTAGATCAGGGGAGGTCATCGTGCCTCTTTACTCATCCCTCATCAGGCCCATAATTGAGTACAGTGCCCCTTTTGGGATGTACCTTACCAGACACCTGCAGCAACTGGAAAGACCCCAAAAGTACCTCACCAAGAGGATCAAAGGGCTCAAACAGATGCCATATGCTGCCCGGTTAAAGAAACTCCAGCTCTACTCAGTGGCATACCACCTGTTCAGAGGCGATCTGTGCCTGATGTATAAAGCCAAGTCCAACCCGAATTAATGGACATGCTGCACCTCAGAAAATCCAAATCCCATCGAGCTACGCCGAGAGACTTGAACCTCAGCACTGAAATAAATAGGACATGCTGGAGGGACAGATTCATAACCCAGAGGCTCCCTTCACTCTGGAATAAAATCCCAGTCCAGGTTAGGCAGAGTCCCTCATTGACTCTCTTCAAGAGGAATCTTGATGAGTGGATGGGAGATCATAGGTTTACCCCGGGTATCACTTCTGTGTCACTGTTAGACAGAGGCACAGTATACTAACCTCGAAAAAGGGCATAGCAATATAAATTTAAAATGGGTGGCGAAAGCCAAACACATTCTGGCTAGGCTTATAAATGCCCTAGGGCAGATAGCCTAGTATGAACCTATGAACCTATGAACCTATGAATCCAGGTATGCAAACATTACAGAACAATGTCTATAATGATATAACAGGTGCACATATGTCAATATTCTTACAACTATATGATGTTTACTGATCAAGAACAAAGACTTGCTTACATGACTAGCATCTTGATATAATAAAACTAACAGTACTGGCCTGTAATGATGAGAAGTATAATTATAGAGAGGCTGTCAAGTTGTACATATCACAGGCCCGAACCAAGGTCGTGTGCAGCACTGACATTGGAATAAGTCATAGATGGAGCTAATCTAGGATGATTTATAGAACTGTGTTCCACAGAATGGTAACTCATTTTGTACTGTGACATGATTTTATAGACATATGTTGGAAAACAGGATAGAATCTCTTATAACATGTACTTGTTTGTCAGTGGCAGCATACCTAATGTCAGGACAACACACACACACACACACACACACACACACACACACACACACACACACACACACACACACACACACACACACACACACACACACAAACACATACACAGAAGTGCTGCAACTCCACGGTAAATAATATCCATAGGTTATATCCAAAGCCAGTCTGTGTAGGCTGTGGATACGCAGCAGGAAAACACGTAGATAGACACATACTTCAGAACCCCCCACCCCAAAAGATAAGGTATCAATAATACAGTACAATGAAATGATGAAACTATAAAATGTACAACTTGTAAAACATATTGCTATAACCTAAGTGGGATATGTGCTATTAAGCAAATCCCCACATGTAAACATTGCATAGGATTGTTGCAGTGTTTATGCAAATTAGTTAAATAGTACAGTATGGGTAACAGATATCCTAATGGCAGCTTTTGATTACATTGTGAGTGGAATGTATGTGTCACATCTTTATAGATTGTCCAGGAAATATACAGCATGGCCATGTTATGATATCTGTATATAACAATTGTGTGTTCATATTGCTATTAGATCTTATTTATATATAATTATTACTCAACATAAGTGGGTTTTACATACATAAGCAAGTGTCATTCTGAAACAGCATATGCTCATTTGGACATCACTGAACAAGCTCCATTAACACAATGTATGTCAAAAGTCCATCATAATGCAGTAATGTACAAAAAACATATGCAATTCTACTATGTATCCTAACACACATACTGATACACCTAGAAGAGAAGAACCTACCCAATGTACAGTGTTACAACTCTGCAAACAGTACTGATGATGTGAGAAGGCAGACACCCATCCAATAGATAAACAGGAAAGACATGCACACCATGAAGTTAACTGAGCACCACTGCCATATAGATAAGTTATTCACTATATAGGTTCATAGATTCATAGGTTCATAGGTTGGTACTAGGCTATCGGCCCTAGGGCCTATACAAGCATAGCCATAACAATTCCCTGGATATTTCTTCCCACAACATTTACTTCTCTGGACCCCTGTCTAGCAGGGCGACTGACATGATCCCCTGGGTGAATTTCCTATCTCCCATCCAATCATCAAGGTTCCTTTTGAAGAGGGCCAAGGAGGCCCTCTGCTTGACATGTATGGGCAGTCTATTCCAGAGTATGGGGAGTCTCTGGGTCAGGAACCTATCCCTCCAGCATGTTTTGTTCATTGTGATGACAAGGTTTAGATCCCTGGAGCATGTGGCTCTGAGGGATTGGGATTTCTTTAAGTGGAGCATGTCCAACAGCTCAGGGTTTGAAATGGCCTTGTATGTTAAGAAGAAATCGCCTCTGAGTAGACGATATGCCACAGAGTATAGCTGGAGTTTTTTTAGATGGTCAGCATATGGCATCTGCTTTAGGCCTGTAATTCTTTTAGTGAGGTATTTCTGTGGCCTTTCCAGCTGTTGCAGATGTCTTGTGAGGTACATACCAAACGGGGCATTGTACTCTATAATGGGTCTAATGAGGGATGAGTACAGTGGGACAATGACCTCCTATTTTAAAACCTTTGATAGGTCCCAACTGAAAAAAACGCACCATTTTATATTTTTGTATAAAACAATTGTGTGCTTTGAAACGGAAAAAAGGGGGCACTATGAACCCCAAGAGTTCATAATTTTTTTTCAAGAATAAACTAAAAAACACTTTACCCATTTCTTCAATGATAATGGGAAATCCATTAACTTTCATATTCGGTTTCCAATTTATTAAAAGTAATAGGGAGGTTCCTATTGCACCTTAATACATGGAAAAAAGAAAAAAAAATACTCTTTAAATGGCCAAAAATTAAAGAAAAGCCTAGAATTTTTATAAAAAAGTTTTCAAAAGGAAAACAAATCAAAATGGGACCTATAAAAGTATACAATTGTAAAAAACTTCCATTATTAACAGGCCCATATTCATCTCAAAGCTTCCAACCTTTCAACTAAATAATTCAATAAAATTTTGGGAAAAGACAACTTACCAAAAGTAAAAAATCCACCTCCCAAACATAATCAAAACACCTTTATAGACCTAAGGATTACAATAAAAGAAACCAAATTTAAAATAATTTTAAAGAACTACAAAAGGGTACTAAACAAAACAAAATTTTAAAATCCCAGAAGGGGAAAATAAAAATTGGGGCCCAGGTTTAAAAAACAAATGCCTAGCCCTTCAAAATATACAAAACTAATTTTCCCAGAACCAATTTATTGGCAAAAAAAAATTTAAAATGGAATAATCCTTTAACCTTTAAAAATTTCCATCTCTCAAAAAGACAGAAAACCCTCCGCTTCGAATTAAAAGAAAATCAGATTCAAATTACCCAAACATTTACTTTTCCAAAAGAACCAATTACTGCTCCCAAAATAAAAAAGGGAATCCCCTAAAATATTAAAAGATTCCAGATTGAAACCCCTCTTCAAAAAAATTCATTTTATCAATTTAAAGATTTGGAACCCAAAGGACCCTTTTTAAAAAAAAATGTCTTTAAGTTTTATTTAAAATAAAAATTTCCCTTTTTAAAAGGAATCCAGAACAAAAAATTGTCGATTAAAGACCTTTTAAAAAGCTACCTTATTCAAAGGGTCTTTTTTAAACCTAATGAACATAAATAATCCTAAAACCATTGGACCCTTCATAAATTACAAACTTTTTTTTTTTTTTTTTTTATTAAAAAATCCCCATAATACAACCCCAAAAGGAACATTGTTTAAAGTTTTTTACCCCCTTTAAACATTTTTTATCAGAGGAATTCCTGTTAAAAATGACAAAAACCCCACTTTTCCCCTCAGGACGTTAGTGTATAGTACCCCTTTTGTGGCTTTTTCTCCCCCCCAAAATAATTTTAGAATGGTTTTTCAATTAAGGGAAAACCCTTTTTATTCTTTCTGTTTTTCTTAATTGGAAAATCTTTTTTCCCCAATTTATTAATGTAACCTTAAAGGTAAGGGTATAAGTAAGTGAAACAGTGGTGTTGATTTGAATACCCCGGGTCCTATGGAATAAAAGACAAAAACCCTTTCTTTGGGCACATAGATCAGCTTTGGAAAAACAAAACCGGAGCCAATTGGTTTTAATTTAAAATAATTTTTCCAATTCAAAGTAAACCCCCTTCTATTTGGTAAAAAACATCTTGGAAAAAGTCTTTTTTCTCACCAAAAGTAATTAAACAGTTCACCGTTTTAAGTGTAAGCGAATTTGGGTTTGTTAAATTTGGGGCCCCGGGAAATGGAACAAAAAAAAAATTTTTAACCCCAATAGTCCATTGGGTTTAAAACTTCACCAAAATAAATGACAATCATCATTGTGAAAAATTTAACATCCAGAAAAAAGTCTTCTTGCTTTTAATTTGGTAAAAAAACCCCCCTTGCTAAAACCACTTTTTTCAAAAACCCCTGTTAAACTTCATTAAATTTACGGAATTTGCGGGAATTTACAGGTGTAATAATTTTTTGGGGAAAAAATGTTGTACCATTCCCCAAACTCAACAAGGGGGTACAAATTTTGGTTTTACATCCCAAAATTAATGTTTTCTTCTCATTTTTATTTTTTCCCCAAAACCAGAAAAAACTTTTTACTCCCAAAACAATTGTTTAAATCTTATTGCCTTTTTCCCCCATTTTTTTTTAACCTTTATTTTGTCCCAAAAAAATTCTGGGGCCCTTAAGATACATAAAAAAAATTTTTTTAAAAAGGGGCCCCAAAAACCCAACCCCAAAAAAAACGGGGTGGAAAAATTTAAATCCCAAAAAGACAAAAACTTTCATGGTGATTCCTGTTTCTTGTAGCCAGGTCTGCCTTCCTTTGATAAAAAATAACAAATAAACTTAACTATTAGTCTTTATCCAAAATTTTAAAGTGTCAAAAAGGGTTTCTTCCCAAAAAACCTAATTTGACTTAAAAAAAAGGATTCTTTCTAAAACAAAGGAGAATTTTAAAAAAAACTTATAAACCTTTAAAAAATAAAAATAATATTTTAAAAATTTGGATGGTGCATCCTTTATTAAAAAAAGTACGGGTTATTTATATGGCCAATTAAGGGAATAATCTTTACGGTGTAAGTTTATCTGTTTAAAAAAATTTTACTTATTCCTCGGTGTTTTTGGGTTGAAGAATAATGCTGATTCTTTAAAAAAGAAAAAGAATAAAATTAATTCCTTTTAAAAATTCATAAAATTTTAAACTTGATAATTTTTTTTTAAATATATTAAGGGAAAATCTAAAATGTTTTTTATTAAACATATTTAAAATGCTTACACGGCATTTCCTTAACTGACCGGTAATCATTCTTGCCAGCTGTTACCAAAATTTATTTTTTAATTGATTCAAATTTCATTTATACACAACAATTTAAAAAATTATTTTTTTTTTTTATTTTTTTTAAAAGTTTTTTAAACCTTTATTTATTTTTGGGGGAACACAATTAATTGACCGGAGGTTTCTAAAATCCATTTAAAAAAAAAAAGGGATAAACCCTTCATAAAACAATACATAAACAAAAATTCAGGAAGTTTTATTTATTAATTATAAAACCTATTTATCAGCATTTTAAACCAATATATTTTTACAATATTTTTTTTACTAATGGTTTTAATAAGATTTTTAAATTGAATTAAAAGGAAAACCCCTTTTCAATGGGGGGCCAGGAGTCTGCAAATTTGTATACAAACAAATTAATTATAACTGGCATAAAATAATTAGAACAAACCCAAAATTTTAAAACCTGGTAAAGTAAACACAAAAGGGGTTTCCAAAAAAAGGAATTTAAAAAATTTAGCTCTGCTTATAAATTCTTTTGGGAAATACCTTCCCCCCAAAAAACAAATCTTTTTGTTTAGTTTAACATTAAACCTTGTTATCAAATTTCTAGCAGGCTCTATCTTAAACTTTAATTTAGGGAAATTTCAACTACCTGTTGTTAAATTTGAATTACTTTAAAATTTTATTTATTTGTTAAATTTCCACAAATTAATTAGCTATTTATTTTTAATATTCCATACAACTTGTTGGCAAAAATGTTTATTCCCCATAATCTAGTTTAAAATTTTATAAATGTTTTATATAAACTTTTGTTTTTTTTATTTTAACAAAAAGGGTTAGGGTAGGCCGGGCTTAAAGGTATTTTCTAAACTAATTAAAATTGTTTATAAAATTTGGTTTTAATCCTTAGCTTTGAAACAGTTTTCCCAAACAACTTATTTCCCCATTTTTAAATTAATTCAGTTTTTTTTGTAGTTTTTAATGAGTGGCTTACTTTACATCAAAGGTTAAAACAAAAAATGTTTCTCCCCTTTTTTAAAACCAGGTTAACTTAAAAAATATTGAAATTAATTTAAAAAATAAAAGGGTCAGTTAATATTTTGTACCAAAACGGGGGCCAAATTTAAAAACATTAGAACATAATAAAACCGTCAAACCAGTTTTATTTCTCTAACTCCATTCCTAAATAATTGACTATAAAATTTTCCCCCCAAAAAAATTTTTTTGTTAAAACAAAATCATTCCAAATTACTTATTAATGGAAGGGATGAATTAAACCAAGTGATCCACCAAAACTCCTTTTACCCAATTTATGCCTTGGGAATTAATCAGATTTTCTTAACTAATTTTTAAATAATTACAAAAAAATTTATATACCTTTATTCTAAGCAAATTTTAACCCTAGTCTTCTTTCCCCACTAATTTAAAAACTTTAATATTGAACCATTCTTAATAAAAAACCTTTAAATTAGTTAAACCATTTATTTTAACCCCTTAAAAAACCCTACAAATTAAGATTATTAATAAATATTAATTTTGTTCTATTAATTTACAAAATCCAACCTAACTTCAATTTAAAACCTAAATGGGTTTTGACAAACTCTTTAAAAATCAAATAAAAAAAAATTTTTTTCCCCAAATTCTCTTAAAAAATCAAAATCCAGACAAAATGATACTATAACTGGCAAAATTACAAATTACTAAAATTATTCCTAAGAAAAAATGTATCAACTTATCTTAAAAACCCCCAAGAATTCGGCAAGAAATTAAAAAAATAACCCCGATATATTCAAACTTCAAAAATTTCAACAGATCAAATAATACATTATTCTTGAATTTTTAAATAAGTATCCAAAAAAAATAAACCCGATACCCTTCTAAATTTAATTTCCTTTTAAAAATCCTTTTTTTCTTTTCCTTCAACCCAAGCCAAAACCCAAAACTTAAAAGAAAATTGGGCTGTTCTAATCCTAACTTTCATTTTGCCAAAAAATTTCCCCTTTTTATAAATTTTAATTTAATATGGGGTATTAATCCCAATGAAAACTCCCCATTACTATTAAAAACAAACCCCCAAAAACCATCTTTTTAAATTTTAATTTCTTCGTATTTAAAATTTAACAAAAAACCCTATTTCCCACCAAGCTTTATAAAAAACAAGGGGATAATACCTAACTTTGGATTCCTAATACAATTTACCAAAAAAGCCAAAAATCCAATATATGCCCTAACCTTGGATGCCTCTAAAGCTTTTGACAGAGTCAACTGGGACTTTTTGTTTGCTACTTTGTTCCATTTCAATATACCTAAATCCTTCTCGGATATAATCAGAACACTTTATACAAAGTCTTACACATACCTTTATATAAACAAACAGAGATCCAAGCCAATATTGATTACTAATGGAACAAGACAGGGTTGCCCACTCTCACCCTTTCTCTTTAACATTTTTATCGAGCACTTCTTCTTATATATCGCAGAATCGCTACAACATCCTAAAATCCTAAACACACATCTCACACTATCAGCTTTTGCAGATGATTTAAATCTATACTTCCATTTTCCCAACTCAGACCTATCCAAAATCTTTGATGCCATTAAGTACTTCCACACGCGATCAGATTACCTAATTAACAATAAAAAATCACATATTTTCCCAATCAATCCCAACTCCCACAAATCTTTCTATTTCCAGTCCTCTTTACAAATAACATATAACCTTAAATATCTAGGTATCCATTTTGTACATAACCAAGCTTCCATGCTCCAAAATAATCTACTAAAACATGGTCCACCATCCAGCAAGATCTACAAAGATGGAAACTTATGAATCTAGCCTTCTTGTCCAAAGTAGCAATAGTGAAAATGAATGTCTTACCCAGACTCTTATATCAATTCAATGCTTGGATATAGTAGTCTTTAATAACTTCTTTTCCAAAATTGAAAAAGACCTAGCTAGGTTCATCTGGTTCCCGAAGTCAGTCAGGATCTCTTACTCTAAATTAACTTATCCTAAGGAGAAAGGGGGGTTAGGCCTTCCAAACTTTCAACTGTACTACAAGATCATCTGCTCAAACAGAGTCTGGTCTATTTCAAACTTTAGCAGCAAAAACCATACCCACTCTCCATCATGGTTAAAAATCTGGCATCACCATATTATCTCTAACAAAATTAATCCTCAGGCTATTCCCTTTCTATCCACTCTTTCTATAAACAATTGTAATTTAGCACATTCTCTGAAACATAAAATTAGGCTTTTCCAAAAACTTATTAAAGACATCAAACTGGAAAATATTCTACCCCTGCTCCAACCACTCCATCAAAATCCAAACATCAAAATCAACAATATGATGTTGGACCTTACTAAATTTCCTCTCATCAAAGATCTCAAGGTATGGGACATCCTCAAACATAGATCAAAATCTCTTCCTGAGCTACGGTTAATTCTTGGAACCAATAACAAATACACAGTTATTCTTCGACAACTAAGAGAAATTATACTTGCACAACATTTCAATTTTCCTCCTAACCCTCAGGAAATTAACAAATTAATTGAAACTATATCTGTAATATCAAGCACTAAAAAAACAATTTCATCCTCTTACAAACTATTGAATACTGTGCTATACAACTCAAACTGTCTCTTTTCCAACTATTGGAATACTGTTGGTTCTCCTATTACAGAGGACCAAAAACTCTCAGCTATAAAATCTACTTTAGAACTCTCCTTTTAAAAAAAACTCTTATACACCCAACTGATGCTAAACAATAATTCCTACTACACTCCTGTAATACTCAATAAATTTAATCCCAACTCATCCTCCTCGTGTACCTGTTGCCCCATCCGAGGCGGATCTACTACACATTATGTGGTACTGCAACCACTCTTACAAACTCTGGTGCTCTCTAAAAGTTCGTTTACAAAAATGGGTTACTACACCTCAACCCTTTCGTGGGAAACAGCCATTCTCCATATTCCTACCTCCAATTATCTAAAGTACAACTCCACATTTTAATTATTCTCTGTTCACTTATTAAACTATACATCACTAAAAATTGGTTAGATCGCACCAAACTTAGTTGGAATGGTTTCAAAGAGATGGCTTTCAAACACATCTCAGCTCATAAATTCATTATAAAAGGCCCCAAAAAGAGAGCTTATTTTGGTAAACTATGGAAGAAACTTATAGATGTGATCCATACTGAATAACTTCCCATTCATACCTTGAGTATAACAGTTATCCCTATTCCTGTTAATCTACCGGAGAAACACTGCCAACTCAATCATTATTATATTTTTGCAATACCACTGCGGAGGAATGTAGCACTGTTGGTTGTAAATATTGTATATAATTGTTTTTGGTTAAATTGATTACAATGCTCTCATTGTGCTGTTCCTATCCTTCTCATATGTATCATTGCTAAACTATGTGGTTACTCACAATATTCTGTAATTATCCATCGTTGCATTTCAATGTGTATAACTGTAATGTATTTCCTCTCTCAGTATGCATTGTTTCATACTTTGAAAAATAAAAGAATTATTTGAAAAAAAAAAAACAATTGTGTGTTCATATTGCTATTAGATCTTATTTATATATAATTATTACTCAACATAAGTGGGTTTTACATACATAAGCAAGTGTCATTCTGAAACAGCATATGCTCATTTGGACATCACTGAACAAGCTCCATTAACACAATGTATGTCAAAAGTCCATCGTAATGCAGTAATGTACAAAAAACATATGCAATTCTACTATGTATCCTAACACACATACTGATACACCTAGAAGAGAAGAACCTACCCAATGTACAGTGTTGCAACTCTGCAAACAGTACTGATGATGTGAGAAGGCAGACACCCATCCAATAGATAAACAGGAAAGACGTGCACACCATGAAGTTAACTGAGCACCACTGCCATATAGATAAGTTATTCACTATATAGGTTCATAGATTCATAGGTTCATAGGTTGGTACTAGGCTATCGGCCCTAGGGCCTATACAAGCATAGCCATAACAATTCCCTGGATATTTCTTCCCACAACATTTACTTCTCTGGGCCCCTGTCTAGCAGGGCGACTGACATGATCCCCGGGGTGAATTTCCTATCTCCCATCCAATCATCAAGGTTCCTTTTGAAGAGGGCCAAGGAGGCCCTCTGCTTGACATGTATGGGCAGTCTATTCCAGAGTATGGGGAGTCTCTGGGTCAGGAACCTATCCCTCCAGCATGTTTTGTTCATTGTGATGACAAGGTTTAGATCCCTGGAGCATGTGGCTCTGAGGGATTGGGATTTCTTTAAGTGGAGCATGTCCAACAGCTCAGGGTTTGAAATGGCCTTGTATGTTAAGAAGAAATCGCCTCTGAGTAGACGATATGCCACAGAGTATAGCTGGAGTTTTTTTAGATGGTCAGCATATGGCATCTGCTTTAGGCCTGTAATTCTTTTAGTGAGGTATTTCTGTGGCCTTTCCAGCTGTTGCAGATGTCTTGTGAGGTACATACCAAACGGGGCATTGTACTCTATAATGGGTCTAATGAGGGATGAGTACAGTGGGACAATGACCTCCTTTTTTCTGGTTGAAAAGCCCTTAGTGATGAGGTGTGCCACATAGAAGGATTTCCTGACTGTTGTGGCGATGCGGTTATCGAAAGTGAGACCACTGTCCACCTGTGTCCCTAAGTCTCTCATCACACTTTCGATGTTTAGTGTACTGCCACCTATGTGGTAATTCATGGGTACATGTTTTTTTTCCAAAGGGGATAACTATACATTTCTTGGCATAAAGCTTGAGCCCGTGGCTCTGGCATCAGGCATCTGTTTCTGTAAGGCCCTTTTATAGAATATCCACTTCATTTGGGGATTCAATAATGGCTCCCAGTTTGCAGTCATCTGGTAACATTGATAGCCAGAGTCCCTTAGTGTTGGCCTATACTTCAGAGAAGTAGATGCCAAACAAGAGTGGTCCCAGGACTGTACCCTGAGGTACTCCACTTGTCACTTGTCTGGAGCTGGTTACTTTTACAGACTGGGTTCTGTCAGTAAGCCAGTTGGCAACCCATCAAGTGAAGTATGGATTTATGCCCAGCTTAGTAAGTTTATTTATGATTCCAGAGTTGGGGATGGTGTTGAAGGCCTTGGCAAGGTCCAGATTGGCTGTGTGGACTGCCTTGCCCTCATCCACAGCTCTGGAGACTGATTCGAAGAAGTCAATTAGATTCAGGAGACAAGATTGGCCCTTCACAAACCCAAACTGGGTGGGGTCCAGTGTTTGAAGGTTGCCAATGCCTTTGTTTTTAAGTTCCATGATAATGCGTTCCATGCCCTTGCAGATCAGGCTTGTCAGACTGATGGGACAATAGTTCCTGGGATCCAAGGCGGATCCCCCCTTGTGGAGTGGGATAACTGTAGCTGTGTGCCACTCAGTGGGCACGAAGCCTGAGGTGTGGCTATGATTAAACATGACACTTAGGTGAGGTGCCAGTTCATTTTGTAGTTCATGTAGTACACAGCCTGGGATGTCATCTGGTCCCATGGATGCTGTATTCTTAGCTTTGGAGAGTGCAGTTTCTACCTGTGTGGCCTTGATTACTGGAATTTGGCAATTTTTTGGTATTGAGATGGGCCCTTTAGAGGGTGAGAGGGGGGGGTGAAGTTGACACTAAATCAATCTGCCAGGATATTGGCAATATCCTTGGGATCAGTATATTTAATGCCATTCTGTTGTAGCTCAGAGCAGATCGGAGCATTGCCACTTATTTTCTTGACATAACTATAGAATGCCTTGTGGTTGTCTTTGGAATCTTTGGCAATTTTATTTTTGTAACTAGCTTTTGAGAATTTTATGAGGGATCTTAGCTTCTTACTGAGGCTGGTGAGGGAGTTTTTTGCATCCTGGGATTTTCCTCTTTTCTGCAACAGTTTATTCCTTCTGTTGTATAGTTTGTTTATAGAAGGGTACCATCAAATTGGCTTTTTTTTTTTGGAGAAGAGCATCTTGGTTCTATTTGGGATGGCATGATTCATGCACAAGTGGATGTGCTCGTACAGTGCCTTAGTGTAGGATTCTGCAGTCGAGCTTTCAGATCCTGTCTACTTGGGTGTCATGAAGTTTGTCACTTCTGACTTCAGTAGCATGAAGTTGGCTTTGGAGAAGTTTTTAAGAAGGTTTCCTTACTAGAGGGGTGGGGGGGGTTGAGGATGTCAAGGGTGATTTGCTTATGGTCAGACCTGACCAATGAGGGAGTGACCACTGGTGTGGAGCATCTATCTCCCATGTTGGTAATGACCAGGTCTAGGATATTGGAGCCCCTGGTGGGACAATGGATTAGTTGATCCAGGGCGTTGGAATTTATGCATTCCAAGAACCGTTGGGAAAAGGAGTTGGTACCTGAGTAGTTTTCTCAGTTAATGGCAGGGTAGTTGAAATCACCAAGTATTAGGATGTTTGGTTGTATCTTAATATTTCCAGCATGTTTGGAAAGGTGTAGTGAGAATCTTGGGGCATGGTGGGGGATCTGTAGCAAGCTACAATTTGGATTGCAGTCTTACCTAGCGTTAGATGCACCTGGAACATTTCAGATGCATTGTGTTGGGCAACTAGCCTGGAGGTGTGAATATCCTTGGTGAATATGGACACTCCTCCACCTTTAGTGTTTCGGTCTTGGTTTTGTAGCCAAAAAGTGTGGTAAGAGTTGCAGCCTGGTATTGCAGGGGTGCTCTCTGGAGTCTTGAACCAGGTCTCAGTTACTGCACAGATATCAATGCTCTCCATTTTTAGGAGTGCCTCGAGAGAGTGCATTTTGAGGTTTAGACTTCTAGCATTGAGTAGCATTACCTTCAGATTTTACATGCTAGTATCTGTTACGGTGGTGATTTTATCCTTTGAATCTTGCCCAAAAAAGACACTATAGGGGTGGCAAGAGCTTTAGCCAGTAACCTGAATCCCAGGGGTGACAGGTGTAGACCATGTCTGGCAAAGCATTGCGGTTTGTCGAAAATGTCTTTCCAGGCAGACAGATTCTGGATCCCCTTTGAATGACACCAGAAGCATAGCCAATTGTTGAAGTCAATCATTTTGTCGTTATACTGTGGTATCATTCTGGGTGAAGGCAGGATGCTACTCAGGGCTAGGGTCATACCTGCCTAGGCCACATGATCCAAGAGCTCTTCCATGTCTCTTTTCATGTAGTCCAGGGAGGTACGTCTCAAGTCATTCACTCCAACATGGACAATGACAGAGTCGTATTTGTACTTGTTGTGGAGTGACTTGAGTGCATGCATTATGTGGCAGATCCTGGCACCCGACAGGCAGCTGACTGTAATTTTCTCCTTGTTCAGCCTGGGGAGTGGGACATCAGTGTGCCTGACTATAGAGTCACCTATGGCTAAAGTGTTGGGTACATTGTCTTACCTTAGGGGATGTTGTTGGGTGGCACACTGGTGTTGTGAGCTATGTGTCACTTTGGTTGTGACTGGTGTCTGTTTGCATTTCAGCTTCAGAGGTCCTTGTTGCTTGGGCAGGTTAATGTTAAGGGCCTCCGCATGTGTGGGTTTAGTGCTGCTATGTGTGGGTGTTGATGGTGTGGGTTTTGAAGGACTATGAGTTGCTTGAGGTGTAGTGCAGGTGTTAACCTTCTCCTCTTGACTGTCTAGCACAATCTTGGCCAGAGAGAGCTTTGCTTCCAGTTTGGCTATGTCAGTGCATCTCTTGCAGGTTGTAGTGTTGGGTGGTAGGAGGAGAGGATTGTCTGTGTACATGAGGCAGTTGCCGCATTGCCCCAGTATGCCCAGATTCACCAGGTGGACAGTGGAAATCACCGGAAGCTGACCCTTGGACATGCCTGTTTATGTGCTTTTTTGTAAAGTATAAGAGCTGTATTCCCTGCTGATAACATAGAATAAACAGGAGGAGCTGAGTTGAATGCTGTCAGCAGCAAGTACCAATGCAGCAAACACATGCAACTTATATGTAAAACAGTCACAGTTAAACTCCCTGTACAGTTACAACACATGACTATCATTTAGGTCGTGTCTGCAAACTCCATCTTAGCTCACTCTACATAATAAAAAATGTTTCAGCACTGCAAACAATGCAGGGTTACATTAAATGATGACTTCTGCAAATGTGATACTCATAAAATTAACACTTAGGAGATGCACCTTGTTGTTGCATTACGGCAAACTTGTATACACATTTGCATTCAGTCTACCATCTGCATAAACTGTGCTAAATGGAGGGAGTGAAGGGCCATCAATAATAAAGAATACACCTAAGGGAGCGAAAATGAGCACATGGAAGACATACTGTGCCTCCTTCCTGTTGCTGATCCTCCAGTCTGTGCATCCACTCACACAGAACGATGTTGTCCTTTTTCTCCTCAGCTCCTGTTAGAATATAATGGGAGTAAATATTACACAACAGCAATGACTCTGTGTTATGCAGTTAGATGACTACATCATTTTGTAACATTATCATAATACAGTTGTACACTCTAATAGCTGTCTAACCTAAAGGAAGCTAGATTCAAGCCTACAGCAGTGACCTATGTCTACACTGGAGTACAGTACCCTATGTACCTAGATACTTAATCTGCAGTATAGGAGGACATGTTACCATGAGTCAGAGTAGCTGGAGATGTAAATACCCAGTTACAACATAAAATACTGTACCAGGTGATTATTTGTACTCATGGAATGTTCAGTACAGAAGGCTTGGCAGGTACAATGTACTAAAGGCCCGATGTATTATATGAAGAATGATGGGATCAGAATTAGGCACAGTGGATAGGCCAACAAAACAAGTCTATGGTGTATGGACAACATGAAGAAGATGATTCTATGTAGTGTCATGTAGCCCACATTAATATCTGAGAAGAATAACGCTGTCACTTAAGTAAGAGCACAGATAGGGATGTATGATACATATGCAAACACTTTTACAAACATGTAGCTATATGAATGCTCATGTAGATATCTCTGCTTATATATCGTTAGGTATACCTCCATATCTAAATGTAAATGGCAGTATCAGTGACACAACAGGTAGCATGCTTGCCTCTGGTACACCAGAGAGATGAATTACTGACATGCAGTACAGCTTAAGGAAGGTGCTGTACTCCTAAGTGTGTTGTGATTTGGATGAGCTGTTAAACTGAGTTGGTGGTAGCTCAGGTGGATGTAAAATATCTCATTAAAAAGAGTAGGGAATGTTCCCTGAAGCTCTGGACAAAATTCTCCTACTAGTATAAATGCCACCTCAAGACTCCCCTAAAAAGAGGCTGCCAGCCTAGTGAGACTAACCTGGTCAACGAAGGGTAAATAAATAATACATATTTACTAATATGTTCATAGATTAGTAATAAGCTAACTGCCCTTGCGAGCCATTTTAAGCCTAGCCAATTATCCTTTTGTGAGACTCAAACCCTGCACCTTGTGCTTGCAAGGCAAACACCTTAACCATTAGGCCACCCAGCCACCCACATGCTCTCATGCATACGCACACACACACGTAGATATATATATATATATGTATATATATATATATATATATATATATATATATATATATATATATATATATATATATATGTATGTATATATATATATATATATATATATGTATATATATATATATGTATATATATATATATATATAGAGAGAGAGAGAGAGATAGTTGTGGGACTATGCACATATACAGCATTTAAAAATAAAGGTAAATGGCATTTGATGACCTTTGTTGACTGACAGAGTATGGTACCTTAATATTAAAACATTACACATCACTAGATTACAAAGCATTGCAGACACCTATAACATGAGTAGTCATCTATGGCCTAAATGGAGTGTGTTCCACAACACAAATATGTCCTTAAAGATGTTCTGTCACACAAAACTTACATAAATGTCTAACATAGCAAAAGGTGGGTAATACATAAACAAATGGACTAATGTGGGAATAGAACCCAAAAACACACAGCAACTAACAATATAGCTACTGACTGTACATAGCATGCTAACCCTTTAGCTATACTGCATTTTTAGGATTCTATATGCACACTGGCTTTAAAACAAATGTAACTGCATAACCCAGTTGTATTTAATGCCTGCTCACTGGCATTGCTCACATACTCTGTTTAATCAAGAAAGCAGTGTATGTATACAGTCATTACTGAACACTTAACAGTGAACTTAGTCAAGTGTTTCCATAAGTATTGCAATGAGATACTTATCACTAAACCGTGTTGAGAATAATGTAGAAATGTGTAGTCATCTGCAGCCTCCGTGTCATAGGCATTGATGCACTCTGACAATAAAATGTGTGGACAATTTAGTATAGCAGCACACAGCCATACAACAGAATAATAGTTGTTGAATTAATGAAAAGAAATTGTGGGTTTTATACCCACAGTTACTCAGCTTCACTTTATACTGCTTAACCAGCTGAGCTAATGGACAACACAAACTTTTCCCAGCATTTAACAGAGACTGTTACTGCATACCAATGTATATTAAATTTCACAAAAATATACAGTCATAAATGCAAAAATGCTGTTATCATACATTCCTACACACCTGCATTTCTGGCATTGCTTATTCACAGATAATCTCAGACAGTGTAGCTATGTGGCCATTAATGGTGTAATAATCAAATGTGTCCTATATTACTAGAAATGTAAGTATGGTAACAAAGAATATCATTGTAAACATTATTAATATGTGTGCTCCCTAATTCACTACACTGGTGAATACCATTACTTTTCATGAATGTACCATAAATACTTAGGATTCACAAATCAGTACTGCGCCGCATATGTCCATTAAATAATAAATGCATGCTATCGGTGTTAAGTTGTGGAAAATGGCACTTACTTTAGGGATCCAGGGGCTGGAAGCTATTGGTGATCCTCTCCAGTAGTTGTCTCCAGTTCCTAAGATGGAGGTCATTGTAGTGATGGTGGACATGCAAGCCAGTCATGAAGATCCGAGTCCCTCCACAAAACTCTCCGGCAATCTGATTCCAAATGTCAATCTAGGCAAAGTTCCTCTGGCATGCCCACATTCTCCTGTCATTTTCAGCATCTGCCAGCATCTTCAGGATCTCCTTATCACTCCAGTTGGGAACTTGGATGCACCACAGTCTCATCTCGATCAGCAACTCCTTCAACTAATCGGTCAGCAACTAATCGATATAAACGAGGATCAGAAATGCCTTGTAAAAATTACTTACTGAGGTTCCACTCAGTTCGTACATAGTGAAGGAATGATCTAAAAATGTATCATTATGAAATTTTAAAAATGGAGACAAAGGCTGGTCGCAGTCTATTGGTGGGCATCAGGCACATGTAACTATAAGGTATTTGCACTAAGCACTGTACATTTATGCTGAGCTATTGGTTTATGCACTGAGATTCGACAGCTTATGCTGACGTTTGTTAATGCAATTTCAAAACACTCTATGCTAATGAAGGTCATTAATTATGTATGCACAAATAGTACTTAATAGCTGTTTGAACTGAGATACCCTTATTGATAGGTTTACCTGACTGACACATCCTACCCATAAAGTAAGCTCTCATGGAGTCAGCTGCTATTGTAAACAGCTGTGCTTAGTACTGGTCAATGATTTTCAGAATGTCCAGGGTGTACCTTGTAAGTCATTTTACAGAGTTTGCACTTTGAAATCTTCTGAACATAAACATGTCAGTTACATAAAGTGTAAGAGTTTGCCTCTCCCTATATGCATGTTTAAGGATACATGTCCCATCAATACCAATGCGGTTTCTCCCATATGCAGATGTATGGACACATTTCTATCACCTCAGTGAACTGTGGATATTGATGGATTCTGACCATATCCACTGGGAGTGCAGTATTAAATATGCCTTGCAGATATCTACTGATGTGATGTCTTACACTGTAAGCTCCAGTGCCGTACAATGGGAGTGGTAGGACATCCAAATGGTTATGCCTCTTACTTTCTTTCTGCATTCAGATTGAGCCATCATAGCTACAATGTATCTGCTCATATGTTTCAATGTTCTGAGCTATTTGTTTGATACAGATAGATAACATATATTTGGGTATATTACACAGTTCTGCGGCTTTTTGTGAATTACACTACTGACATCTGTTCGGTATTTCCAATACTTGTAGGTAACATAGTAGTGATAGTTGACTCTGCATTTGACTGGAGGTGTGAATAATCCACAGATGTCCCTGCTGATGTGGTGGTATAGTGGTCATGTGCCTGATTTATGATTGTCAACATTCCAAAAAAACTAGAGCCCCCCCCCCCCAGATGTGTAACAAATACTAAGGTATGAACTAGGGACTGTGTGTTGCACATCTATGCTTTCTACTTAATGACATAATCAGCACCTGTTACATGTCATTGATGTTTTCTATGCGTATCTGTACAAGATGGCAGTATGCATATATTTTTGTGCATATCATTAGAATGTATATGAGGAGCATTAAACTACCCTCTACTTTAAATGCTGACCTGATGATAGATGTAACACATGTACACCCCTTTATATGTGCATCTTTCATTTTCCATATTTCTATGCAAAGCAGAAGTGATAATTTTTCCAAACAAGGATATTAAATTATATTGAAGATCCTGCAATAACATGGCCAGAATTTACTTGGACAGGTGACAGATTCTGGAGGAACCAGGTAGGGAGGGACATCACTAACATGGTGAATGCTGTTGGTGGGCATAATCATTCACAGGACACTTGCCACTGTTGCTGCTTTCACATGATTCCCTGTGCAGTCAACAGACTCCACCAATATGAGAGGGAGAGGAATGCCACAGGCTGTACCTCCCCTGGATGAAATTACAGTATTCCTGTCCTCCAAATATAACACCTTCCAGGACCATCACATTCCTGGGAAGAGATTGAGGCTGATGTCCCAGGGCATACTGGTACATACAGTGTTCACATACAGAAGAGCATTTTGTACTTGTATTTCATGGATATTCATTCACACATTTTCTTTTATTGTGCATTTCACACCAGTTCACCAGCATCATGTGCTATGACGTGACATAGCTGAGGGAAAACCTGATTGGACTGCTTGCATGTACTGTTAAATAAACACCATTTAGGTAACACTGAAAGCACTGTGTGTACTGATGTTCTGTTCACCAGCACAGGGCCATCACATTCAGAATGCCACCTTCAAACTTCGGGGCATTGCACTACTCATGGGCATGCAGACCAGGTAAGCCAATATCAACATAATTGCTCTGTGTTGTTAGAAAATTGTGGAAATGTTTCACTTATATCCTACCTCATTTGCTCTCTGTCAGTATATATGACATGTATTTTCTCTGTATTTGCAGCATGTCCACTTTCTGCCTCCTCCACAAACCTCTCCATAGATCCTGAGGAGGAATATGATGTCCCTCATTCTGATAGCATGACCAGTGGCATACTGGACACTGCATTGGGTTCAATGATGTCTGGCCCTGGAGGGGACAGTCCAGTGGTATAGTGTCCAATCAGAAGCATAATGTGGCCAGCCAGTTTGATGATGCAGGGGCATCAGATATTGGTCACAATGATGATCGTGAACCACTGTCCCCATCTGAGCCTCGTAGTGATGATGACTGTCTCCCTCATTGAAATGATTCTGTCCCACGCAGTACTTGTGGAAATGCAGCTGATGTATCTAAACATGTCAGATGGTGTACGCCTACTTTCACAGGTGAATGAATGTTCACAGCAATGCCATGGCAATGACTTGTGTGTACTTGTTCATGCTGCTTATTGTGTAGCACACCAGTTGCATGTGCTAAATGATGGTTAGTTTGCTGGCATGGGGAAGTCATGGCAGCACTGGCTGCACTGCATGATCGCATGGTATCTGTTGCATGTCCTATTTTAAAGTCTTGTTCTGGTGGTGCCCAAGCAGGGTCATAGCACAAACAATGTGTGTGGCTTACCCTGACACTCATGAGCAAATTTCTTCCAGTGGGAGAGGCAAATCCCCATCAACAGACCCACACAGGGCCATCATACATCAATATTTGCTGCAATGTGCCCAGACATCTGCTGTTGGTCGCCATGTTCAGAACCTCCAGACATACCCACCCTGTGTATGAACCTGTTCATTTCACCACATCCAGCTCCTCAGTACAGTACCATGAGCAGAGCATTTCCATACATGGCAGTGGCAGCCAAGACCACAGCTTGAGTCATCTGAGTTGGTGCCCTAGACTGTGCTAGTGTAACATTAGCAATTAACCCATTGTGTGACCTGTTGTGTCATCCTAACTTTGCTGCAATGACGACCACTGTGCTGACCACTGCTTACTCTAGCTCTTAGTGATATATCACTTGTCTGATGCTACAGGCATTTTCTACTCACATAGGTAACATAATAGGCCGCCGTCGGTTTGTGTCATTTTATATATATTTGTACTTATGATACTTATTTTAATCCATTACCTAACTTAATAGTTAGCATACTATTCACCTTGCTGCCATTTGACCTCTTCTTGCTGCATGACCTACATCAGCCATATTTACAGAGCATAAGCACAGCACCTCATAGCTACCGCCTTGATTCTGACTTTTAACAATACTTTGCTGTCTGCCACTACTGTGGTCACAGGTACACTTCATTGTGGATACCAATGATGTTTTTGGCAATTTCTTCTGAAACTGCACATGTCTGTCTCTCAAATGAATGTGTCTTTTTGAATTTGATTCTCACCTTTAATATCCTCCTGATGATGTGCTCCTAAAATATGTGCATTTCCATTCATACCTACTTACACATCTATATCGTTATGTATGTTGACTCATCCAAAACATTTCCGCATGTTCCATGGCTGCTATGTCATACCTGATCTTGATGCTTTATTGTATAGCATGTATTTGTCCATATGGATGATTCTTGCCATTATACCCATTGCCTATCATTGCCTTATGTGTGACAAGACAAGACAAGCATGTAATGTATGTGTGTATGTACCTTGTCAGGTATGGGACTTTGTTGTCACACCTTACCATGTTGTTAGTATCGCTGCTTCTGTCTGCTTTATATAGTGGTGTCCTATGGTGATACACATTCCTATGATGCGTGGACTGCATCTCAGTGTTACTATGCAACTCATCCACACACACACACACACACACACACACACACACACACACACACACACACACACACACACACACACACACACAAGTATATTTTGTTGTTTATAGTACCTTTCCCAAAAGCACATTCCTACAGACATTGACATAATGACAGTGATGCTGCCACCAGCACACACTAATGTTACACATGATTACAGCCTACCTTGCCATCAATAACTTCTGTTACACGAACAATGGCAGTATGGTCACCTTTGGTGATGTACCTTGCCTACAGGGATACAGTTCCTACTGTTAATCTGTAGCCATCCAGATGTGTTCATTTCTTTAGCACACATATTTGTATAATGTTTGGCTGATGATATCATGGTTAGTGTATGTCTCTTCAGCTAGAATATAAGGCTACAGCCTCCATCACCCATCCCTAGTGGTACTAATCCTTGTATCCTCCTGATCATCCTGTGACAGGTCTGATAGCTCCCTGTCAGAAATATGGGGCTCTTGGAAGTAAGAAAACCACAACTAGAGATGGCAGGCTACTTGTTGTTAAATAGTTGTGTAGTATGGCTCACATAGTGACCATCTGTGATGCTTTTGCTGTTGTGTAATGCACTGCAACCTGGATGTGTCTAGACATCTGAATCTTGCTTTCAGCATGCAAATCACACATTTTGGTATTTCATGTTGTTGTGTGTGCTCTGTTGTATGCATCCCCAGCAGGCACTGATGGGCTCTGATGGCATCATAAGCCAGAGCTCCAGTGGATAGCGGCATTCACCTGTTTGTGGAAGTTAAAAAATATATTTTGTCCTCTTCCTTACTGTTGACAGGTCTAGATTCAGATTACTTTGTTGCTGTGGGCCTGTATTTACCAAGTAAGAGCCCCTCTGGAATGTCACTGTGTTCGAATGTGGCCTTCAAATTGCCACATCGTGCACACTACAGGGGTGTGTTGCTTGGATATTGATAATGAGGCCAGCTGCTCAGCACACAGCTTGACAATTAACTATAGAAGATTTGATTTGCAGTTTAATCACTGAGATTAAAGTTAGTTAATAATGCCAGAGGTTACAGTTTCATACTTCTTACTGTTTAAGCAATGTATGCAAATGTTTATTGCAGTTGAAAGATGTTGGTATGTGCTGTCTCATGTCTGTCTCTCTTGTTCATGTTTTCTGTCTTTTTCTCTCTCTCCCTCTGCCTCTGTCTTTCTCTGCCTGTCACATGCCCAAAGATACACATACACGCAAAACACAGACACAGACACACATACACATAAACACATGTACTAACACTTTCACACCCAAACATAGACCTTTATTTGTTTTTTTTTAAATGTTATTCTCACTAAATAGCAAATCTGCATTTAGTGAGTTAACAAAAAAACTCTTTTCTCTCCAAGCTTCATGGCACCTTAATATGCTGCCGTGAAACAAAGGACTTTTTTTTTCGGACATTACCTGCATATTAACCCCTTATTGAAGAACGTTCACCAATAAGAGTGAAGATGCACACTATGCATATTCTGCAGGCAGAGCTGGGGTTAGCATTTTGGGGACCCCAAGCAAGTGTGAAGTCAGGGGCCCTCTGGATACTTCCAGTCTAAGTATCAGCCTGTCATTGTCACCCTTCCTACGGTTTAGTTCATGCTACAAAGGTTTCAGAATAACATGAACTGACTGAGCTGAAGCTACACTTATTCATTATCACTGGTCTCTGTACCACACCATGTTGGCCCATCACATAGAGAGACATTCAAAGTGAATGGCATTTTGTTGTAATCATGTTACATTACAATAATCCTATATTCAGGCTCGGTCATAGGTGAAATGGAGCCATAGATGAAGGCATCTATAGTGCCTTCCTCTGCTTACTGGTTCACTGCCACCACACACACACACACACACACACACACACACACACACACACACACACACACACACACACACACACACACACACACACACACATCCTACTCTGCCCCTCCTTGTTTTCCCTCCTTCATGGGCTTCCCATGCCATGCACATTATTTATTTTTTCCTTTTCTCACATGACACCTTACTCTTTAACTTTTCCCAGAAACCATGGCACATTGAAAAATGTTTTAAAGTTTTTTTAACAACCTATTCATCCAATGATGGCCTGAATAAAAATTATGCATGCACAAACACCTGCAAATATGGATGTGCATGGACCAAACCAAAGGCAATAACTGTAAAAAACAAAAAAGGTCCAGCACAAAGAGGGTGATAACTTAAAACTCCTTTATTGGGGTAGCTCCAAGAACAAACAGCATACCAGCTTTGGCAACAGCCTTCCTCACTGCTTAATAACAGCAAAAATTAACAGACCCTTAAATCAAGAGCATCATTAGCATTCAAGAATATCAGTGGTTGGTTAAAAAACTTATGACAACTCATTGAGGCCAGGTTTAAACAAACCCCCCAGCCGAGTAATCCAACCTGATTCTTTATTATTTAATAAAGTGTGCCAACCAACTTTAGAAAAACATTGGCCCTGGATCCTGTCAATAACCGTAAATGTAAACCTGGCCATTTGGTGAATTAAAGTGTGCTTATATAAAACGTTTGTGGGTCTCCTGTGCCTGATCTCACTGAGGTGTTCGGAAATCCAAAGCCTCAATGATCTGGACATCTGTCCTACATAAAACGCTGAACAAGAACAGGTAGTCAAATGCGCAATCCATTCATTACTGCAATTGCCATAACATAAGATGTCATAAACCTTAGGGGTATTGGAACTAGTAAAGTTCTTAGTTTTAAATATATGGGGGCATGCAGAACAATGTCTACAGGGTACACAGCCCCTAACCTTATTCCCAAATAAAGTGGGTT
This sequence comes from Protopterus annectens, assembly GCF_019279795.1. Lineage (NCBI taxonomy): Eukaryota > Metazoa > Chordata > Ceratodontiformes > Protopteridae > Protopterus > Protopterus annectens. The sequence continues at coordinate 122,743,375 of NC_056731.1, read as the reverse complement.
GTTGTAATGAGGGTGGAACCTTGCGTTTGTAATGACTAAGATGAGACCTCAAAGTGGGTCCCCTACGAAAAGAGAAAGAGCATGTAGATGGAAGAATTTCATTAAGCTTGGCATTGGCTTTTAAAATGTCCCAATGGTCATTAATAATGTGTTTAAAAGTTTGAATACTTCATCCAAATGTCGTAACCAATCAGATGGGCTGTTGTGAAAATTTATCAATACAAGGCTGTTTATAGTGCAACAAATCAGATCTAGATTGTTGCCTAGCAAAGTCCCTGGCTTGACAAATATTATTGTCACTGTATCCCCTCTGGATAAATCGGGTATGTAGATCCTGCTCCTAATGGTCATAAGAATCATGTGAGGAACAAATGTGATGTATTTTTAGAAATTGTGACTTGAGTATATTGTGGATGATGTGTCGGGGGTGATGACTGTGGGTATGCAGGAGAGTGTTATACTGAGGATATTTGCAGAAAATCTCAGTTTTGAATGTATGGTCTGTATCCCTAGTGATAGTAACATCTAGGAAACTAATGGAATCCTTATGAGCACTCAAAGTGAATTGAATGCCCCATTTATTCTGATTTAAGTATTCCACAAATTCCTGCAAAAAACAGTATCCCCCTCCACACCATCCAGCAGTCATCCAAGTAGCATCGCCAAATGTCAATCTCCCCAAGATCTAAATTGTGTAAAGCATCATAAATTAACTGGTGTTCAATATAGCCCATGAAAAGATCTGCATAAATGGGGGCAAAAGAAGCCCCCATAGCCATACCCTTCACTTGCCAAAAACATTTACCAAAGAAATAAAAAACATTCTTGGTCAACACATGTTTGGTTAAACAAACTAAAAAAATGTTAAATCCAGGGGGATAAATGTTGGCTTGGTTCAACCAAAAGTGTAAAGCCTCAAGCCCAGCCCACTGTGGAATGTTGGTGTATAGTGAGGACACATTCAGGGTACACATGAGCCAATCCAGCTCTAATTGCATGTTTTCAATAATTTGTAAAAAAATTAGTAGTATCCTGAATCCTGGCATGAACCAAAGGCAACAAAGGCTGTAGATATTTCGTCGAAAAGGCTGACAATGGTTCAGTTAATGACCCATGGCCCGAGACAATTGGTCTCCCTGGGGAATTTGACAAGTCCTCATGAATCTTGGGTAGGAGGTACAGGTATTGTGACTGTGGGTCAGAAACTGTCAAACGATAGACAGTTTTCTTGTTGATAATACCCTCTTCCAAAGTTAGATTAAGAAAGCTATCAATCTCCTTTTTAAACTGTAACGTCTGATCTAATGGCATGCACATTTAGAATTGTACATCCCCCAATTGTCTGTCAGCCTCAGCCAAATATTTGGCCCAGTCCATAATCACTATTGCCCCACTCTTGTCTACTGGTAAAATTACCAAGTCTTGTTGTTCTGTCAACTGGTGCAACACTTGTTGTTCCAAACTGGTTAAATTGTGATTGATATTTGGAAATAGGGATTTATTGAAGTGAAGGCCTTTCAACACACAATCCTTAAAAATGCCCACATGCTTATCAACTGGAGGGATAAAGTTGGACTTGTGAAAATGAAAATTAGTAGATCTTTGGGTATTGTAATTTTCCTAAAAGAACAATTTCAAATTCAATAATCAACAAAAATTCAATACATCATTGACCAATGAGTTCTCATATACAAAAAAAACAGGAACAACGTTTAAGCCAGTGTTAAGTAGCTTTAATTCACTCTCAGAAAGAACATAACTAGAAATGTTATGCACATTATTGTTCAGACTTACTGAGGTATTATCATATCCAACAGCTGCTGTAGATTGTTTATTTGCCCTATGTTTCCTCCCACCCCTACATTTGCCCCCCCCCAAGGGTCATTGCTAGGATGTCTCTTTACTAGTTCCAATACCCCTAAGGTTTATGACATCTTATGTTATGGCAATTGCAGTACTGAATGGATTGTGTATTTGACTACCTGTTCTTGTTCAGCGTTTTATGTAGGACAGATGTCCAGATCATTGAGGCTTCGGATTTCCGAGCACCTCAGTGAGATCAGGAACAGGAGACCCATAAATGCTTTATATAAGCACACTTTAATTCACAAAATGGCCAGGTTTACATTTACGGTTATTGATAGGGTCCAGGGCCATTATTTTTCTAAACTTGGTTGGCACACTTTATTAAATAATAAAGAATTAGGTTGGATTATTCGGCTGGGTGGGTTTGTTTAAACCTGGCCTTAATGAGTTGTCATAAGTTTTTTTAACCAACCAATGATATTCTTGAATGCTAATGATGCTCTTGATTTAAGGGTCTGTTAATTTTTGCTGTTATTAAGCACGGAGGAGGGCTGTTTCACAAGTCCAACTTTATCCCTTCAGTTGATAAGCATGTGGGCATTTTTAAGGATTGTGTGTTGAAAGACCTTCACTTCAATAAATCCCTATTTCCAAATATCAATCACAATTTAACCATTTTGGAACAATAAGCATTGCACCAGTTGACAGCACAACAAGACTTGGTAATTTTACCAGTGGACAAGGGTGGGGCAATAGTGATTATGGACTGGGCCAAATATTTGGCTGAGGCTGAGAGACAATTGGGGGATGCACAATTCTATATGTGTATGCCATTAGATCTGACGTTACAGTTTAAAAAGAGATTGATAGCATTCTTGATCTAGCTTTGGAAGAGGGTATTATCAACAAGAAAACTCTCTATCATTTGACAGTTTCTGACCCTCAATCACAATACCTGTACCTCCTACCCAAGATTCATAAGGATTTGTCAAATCCCGCAGGGAGACCAGTTGTCTCGGGCCGTGGTTATTAACTGAAACATTGTCGGCCTTTTTGATGAAATATCTACAGCTTTTGTTGCCTTTAGTTTGGGCCAGGGTTCAGGATACTACTAATTTTTTATAAATTATTGAAAACATGCATGGTGCTGCGGTAGCGTTGTTGCCTCACAGTAAAACGCTGTCCGGTTCAATTCTCAGCTAGAGCATCTTCTGCGTGGAGACATGTGTGAATGGGTGTACCTTCATTGAAGGTTGTGCGTCAGGCATGGCAAGCCGGTACGTAAAAATCAACTGCCAATCATTAGCGGACCGGAGTTCTGCTGTGGCTACCCCTAACCTGGAAAAGCCGAATGACGCAATTGAAAACATGCAATTAGTGCCAGAATGGCTCATGTGTACCCTGGAAGTGTCCTCACTATACACCAACATTCCTCACTGGGCTGGGCTTGAGGTTTTACACTTTTGGTTGTATCAAGTCAATATTTATTCCCCTGGATTTAACACTTTTTTAGTTTGTTTAACTGAACATGTGTTGATCAAGAATGTTTTTTATTTTTTTTTTAAATGTTTTGGCAAGTGAAGGGCACGGCTATGGGGGCATCTTTTGCCCCCATTTATGCAGATCTTTTCATGGGCTATATTGAACACCAGTTAATTTATGATGCTTTACACAATTTACATCTTGGGGAAATTGATATTTAGTGGTGTTACGTGGATGACTGCTGGATGGTGTGGAGGGGGATACTGTTTTTTTTTTGCAGGAATTTGTGGAATGCTTAAATCAGAATAAATGGGGCATTCAATTCACTTTGAGTGCTCATAAGGATTCCATTACTTTCCTAGATGTTACAATCACTAGGGATACAGACCATACATTAAAAACTGAGGTTTTCTGCAAATATCCTCAGTATAACACTCTCCTGCATGCCCACAGTCATCACCCCCGACACATCATCTGCAATATATCCAAGTCACAATTTTTAAGAATGCATCGCATTTGTTCCTCACATGACTCTTATGCCCATTACGAACAGGATCTACATACCTGATTTATCCAGAGGGGATACAATGACAATAATATCTGTCAGGCCAGGGACTTTGCTAGGCAACAATCTAGATCTGATTTGTTGCAATATAAACAGCCTTGTATTGATAAAGTTTCACAACAGCCTATCCGATTGGTTACGACATTTGGACAACATATTCAAACTTTCAAACACATTGTTAACCACCATTGGGACATTTTAAAAGCCAATGCCAAGCTTAATGAAATTCTTCCATCTACATGCTCTTTCTCTTTTTGTAGAGGACCCACTTTGGGGTTTTACCTTAGTCATTATAAACGCAAGGTTCCAACCTCATTACAACAATCCACTTTATTTGGGAATAAAGTTAGGGGCTGTGTACCCTGTGGACATTGTTCTGCATGCCCCCATATATATAAAACTAAGTCCTTTACTAGTTCCAATACCCCTAAGGTTTATGACATCTTATGTTGTGCAAATTGCAGTACTGAATGGATTGTGTATTTGGCTATCTGTTCTTATTCGGCGTTTTATGTAGGACAGACATCCAGATCATTGAGGCTTCGGATTTCTGAACACCTCAGTGAGATCAGGAACAGGAGACCTGCAAATGTTTTATATAAGCACACTTAATTCACCAAATGGCCAGGTTTACATTTACGGTTATTGATAGGGTCCAGGGCCAATGTTTTTCTAAAGCTGGTTGGCACACTTTATTAAATAATAAAGAATCAGGCTGGATTACTCGGATGGGGAGTTTGTTTAAACATGGCCTTAATGAGTTGTCATAAGTTTTTTTTAACCAACCAATGATATTCTTGAATGCTAATGATGCTCTTGATTTAAGGGTATGTTAATTGTTGCTGTTATTAAACACTGAGGAAGGCTGTTGTCGAAACCGGAATGCTGTTTGTTTTGGAGCTACCCCAATAAAGGAGTTTTAAGTTATCACCCTCTTTGTGCTGGACCTTTTTTGTTTTTTACTGAATAAAAATTATGACTAAGAAAGGATATAAAGAAATTCAGCATTGTTGCTCAACATTACTTTTTCTTGTATCCTTTAAATGCACCTTTACTGACCAAGGTAGCACAGTAATAACTGTGTAAGAAATAAATAGGTTAAGCCAGGGAGGCCCCCAGACATACCTCTCAACTTCTTAGCACAAGAAATCTGGACAGAACCAAAAATAATAGGGGAACAAAGGCCTACAAATAGGGACAGATTTTAAATTTTGCTTGTATAAAAATGGTTTTGTGTTCCCATGCATTTTCTAATGTATATGAAGTCTAAAATTTAAATGTCTGCAATTATTTAGTGAAGTTAATCCTCGCTGTTTTGCCAGAAAACAACAAGTTTAATGAGAGACCAAAAATATGAAGCAAAACGCTGGACATTCTCTGAAAATCTGGACAGTTGAGAGGTATGCCCCCAAAAATCACACGGTTATAGATGCTCTAATTTTAGACTATGCTCCCAATATTTTGATCTAGTGGTGACCTGAAAAAAAACATGAGTAAGAAAAGAAACTCAGTCTTATTTTGTTCTTTCAGTGAAGACATAAGCTATGTTCAAGGCTTACTATTCAAAGCTGACAAAATTGTAGCCCACAATAAACTAACATGACAGTGTTTGAGAGGATACATTCTTCCTGAGAGGGAATGCTGCCTGCCTCTGTATCATCTCAAACCATCTTGTGATGAGTGAGACGAAAACAGACTCCAATGACTGTAGTCATTCTTTCAAGTGACTGTTGTCATACATATACATAGCATGTGTGTTTACATATGTGACAACAGTCATGTATATACATAACATGCCTTCTCACCCCTACACCCGAAAAGCAGTCACCTCTACAGGCCTGATTTGTGAGTTTTTTGGAAAGTGGAAAAAAGATAAAAAAAAAAGATAAAGATCACAGTAATGTGTTCTAACTTACTGCCCCTTGACAGTACACTATCACTATACAAACTATAGTGCCCTTCTTTGCACACCTCTGACAAAGCTGGCCCCAGCAAAAGCTATAATTACATCCTGTGCAGATTTCTGAGGTTTAATTGTGATGAAAGTTAAAGATATAATGACCATACCATCCACAACTCCCAACAGAAGCTACAGTGACCTTCTGTACACAAGTTTGAGCAGTGCTGGTTTTAGAATGTGAGTGGTTAAAGGGTGAGGCCACAGATACGTGAATGTCAAAATTCTTTTATGCAATCTAAGGCATGGAGACAGCCAGACTCATAGAAGCTCTAAGGGTCTGAATGTTATGTATGTGCCTGGCATTATTGTGTGTGTGTCCAGACACAGAATAATATATATATATATATATATATATATATATATATATATATATATATATATATATATATATATATATATATATAAAATGACACTGCCCATGACAAGTTTGGGATGCTGCAGGAAAACTGATCTTGTAGATAAACCTATACAGTGACAGGGAGGGCATGCAGACACCAAGCAGAAAAAGCTATAGCCTAAAACCCAACCAGAGTGAAGCACAGTGAAATGGCAATGCTACTCTCTTAGTCATTATGGCAATGAGCAGTTGCTTTCACACGCATCCACCTTCTGCCAAACTACCATTGTTAGCCACCTATCATGTGAAAAGGTCTATGTGATGGTGAGTGAAATAAATTATTAACAGAATATCAAAATATGATAACTTGATATGGTTGGAGGCCCTTGGGAGCAAGGGACACCCAGTGACTGCAGGGTTTACTGGTGCCAAAAAGTGGCTATCTCTCCAAGAAACATTACTGAAGAAAAGTATTTTCTATCAGATTACATGAGCGAGTGTGATTTTAACTGAAGCATCAAACGACAGAGAAGCATATTCAGCCTGGTTGCAATAATGTTTTAATAACCCTCATGGGATGTTTACCTTTGTTAATACTGACTTGGTCTAGGTAATTAATTAACATGAGAAATATGCTGTAACATACTCCTGAAAATTAATGTTTGTCAGTCTGAATTTATTGGCTTTACATCATATTTAATAAAAGTCAGTTATGTAAGGCATCCTTCACAAGTATAAAATTAAGACTGACCAGTTTTACACAGTATCTGCTTTTCCATTCATTATGGGAATGGTTGCCTGTGTGACTGTATGATTAGAATATGTTCGTACAGCAATTTAAAGAAGGAAATGAGGTGTTTCCTTTAGGTTACCAAGATGAATTGCAAAATGTCAGTTACAGCAGCAATTCTGTTTCAACCCCCCCCTTGTTTTGGCATTGATAAAAGCTTGTTAGTGTAATAGCAAAGGGTTGTAGTCAGCAGGGCACATCTAGACTTGACAGTAAAGGCCCGACCGAGCAGTCTTGGTCAGGTAGCAGTTAGCTAATGCAGAATATCAGGCTTGAGTGAGAAGGTACAAAAGGTGAATCCTTAGTGACACAATATAAGACTCATGTGGTATACACTCCAGGAATTGTGTCCAGCTGTAATACCTGCTTTAGCAGTGATTTGTATGAAATATTTTATTTACAAGACCATGTTCATTCCAACTGTTTAAGCACAGATATAGTATAACATTTTCAATTTGTGCTACCAAGTGGAGAGCCTACTATTTTGGATTATTTAGTTGTGCATATGTGTGTGTGTGTGTGTGTGTGTGTGTGTGTGTGTGTGTGTGTGTGTGTGTGTGTGTGTGTGTGTGTGTGTGTGTGTGTGTATGTGTGTCTGTGCGTGTGTGTGTGTGTGTGTGTGTGTGTGTGTGTGTGTGTGTGTGCACGCGCGCATGCGTGCGTGCGAGTGTGTGTGCATGTGTGTGTGTGTGTGTGTGTGTGTGTGTGTGTGTGTGTGTGTGTGTTTGTGTGTATCCGGATAGACCCACATGATTCAGAGAAACAGTTGCTTATGAAGCTCATTAGTTTGTGGTTAAAGAGCACTTTCCTGTACAGTAACCATACACACATAATCACCCATGACAAGTATGTTTTTTCAATTGGGACAGGCACAAATAGTATCTGTCTTAATGACATGGCAGTAACATGACTATGGCTACCATCTCAATGTGCATTATAACTTGACCCCAAAAAGGAATGCAAATCTTAAATACCACAATACCCAGGTGTACTTCTGGTATTCTGTGTTTTAATAACTCTGTCCATTGCAGTACACTCAAGCTGATTTTATCAATAACACAGCATTCCTGGATGCATCATAAATGTGAGAATTTCCATCTTCCCATTCGCTAATGAGCTCCCATGTTTCTGATATTGCAAGTAGCATCCTCAGTGATATATACTGCAGACTCTCTATGCTGATAGATTGTATGCCACTATATGTGCCTTTGTACAACATGCAAATCCCTTTGAATCTTGGATAATGATTTTATGAATCCCAGCTTTAAAATGCAAATATAATACAGTGCTAAACCAGAATCATAACCCTTCATAGTAACTGTTATTCATTTTTCCTACTACTTAACTGGTAAACATATTTGCCATAAACAGACTACCAAAATATACCTAAAATCTAAACTTTTATTTTGCATTTTTAAAGGGTTTTGGGATGATCTGAACTGTGGTATTCCAGCTGCTTTTATATGTGAAAGATATAGTCATTTCATCAATACAACAACACCAACCATAATTCCACCATTGGCAGGAGGATGCCCTAGTGAATGGCTTCAGTTTGACAATAAGGTAAACATAATTTGTTTTTTCATTTATCAACTGTATTCATCTAAAGTAAATGTATCAGCTGTGTGATTTCCATCACTCAAAACAGGCATGTCACTAGTATGGTTTATATCTGTGTTTGAATCTCCAATAGTATCAGTCTCTCCACTGATGGGATTGTTTCCTCTTTCATTTAATAATTTCATAGCTAAGTACTAGGCTAGCTGCCCTTGCAAACCATTTTAAGCCTAGCCTGTTTTCCTGGTTCAGGCCTCAAAGAATACTCCAGCCTTGCAAAGCTACAATGCCTTCCACACCTTCCAGACTGCAAAATGAACATGTGAGAACCAAAGTAGGCAGTGTTTCCATCTATATTAGAGATAAATTCACCTCCCGACTAGTTAGACTGAGCAACTCTATGGAGTTACTCCAAGTTCAGATTACTGTGGGTAAGACCCCCTTTCAAGTGATAGCTAGTTTTAGATCCCCCTCCGTGGATCATAATGCGCATGAGGCCTACATGACCAAATTGAAATCAATCCAAATATTGCCAAACACTGTTCATGGGGGACTTCAATTACCCCCCATCAACTGGGAAACCTACTCTAGCCCTAACTCTCTAGTGCAAAACTTCCCTGATGTTTTAACTCAAATGCCCTGGAACAAATTGTTCAAACCATAACGAGAGGAACAGACATACTAGATCTGGTCCTCACAAACATGACAAACAGATGCACCACCACAACTGTCAAGCCCTCATTAGTTAAATCTGACCACAAATCAGTCACCTTCGAACTGGCACTAACACCAGAACTCACAGAGAGCGAAGTCAGACTAAAAAAACTTCACCAAAGCAAACTATACCCTCTTAGGGGAAGGTATAAATGCATTCCAAACCCCACCCAAGCCAGAATGGTAACTACATGAAAGCTTACACTAAAGCCCTGTAAAATAACTTGTGTAAGTGTATAAACCTGGCTGTTCTAGAGAGACTCAAAGCTAGAACCCCAGGTAAAAACAAGCTACCCTGGTGGACATCCAGCATCAACAAACTTTGCAAAAAACACATAACGTTTCTGTCTAAGAAAATTAAAGTGAGGCCCCAACAATAGAAAGACACTCTCCTCAGCCTCAACAGGCAGATAAGATATGTCAAATCCTCTACGGGTAACTGAGAAAAACTTAGCAATCACAGCAAGGGTAATCATAAGGCCTTTCACAGCTATGTAAGTAGCTTAAAAGGTAGCACCCAAGTATGTGTCAAACTACTGACAAATGGTATCACACACACACACACACACACACACACACACACACACACACACACACACACACACACACACACACACACACACACACACACACACACTGATCCCGCAGAGATAGCACACCGGCTAGCGGACAAATTTGGTGAAAATTTCACTCCCTTATCCTCTTCAAGCTTATCACAAACCATCACCCCATCCCATCCCCACCCTACATATCCAAACAACAGGTCATTAAAGCCCTATCTAAGACAAACAATACAGCCTTTATGGGACCAGATGACATCCTTGGCTGTCGTCTAAACAAACTAAAACATGACCATCACCATTAAGTACCCTGTTCAATCACAGTCTAACCACTGGCTTTGTTCCTGCAGAATGGAGAACAGCAACAATTATTCCCTTCCACAAAGATGGCTTAACAACAGACCCAGGGAATTATAGACCCATAAGTTTGACTAGCCTCATCTGTAAAGCCGTGCAATATATCATCATGGATCTGATAAATAAAGACATAGGCGATCTCCAAACCCTGGATCCAACCCAATTCAGCTTTGTCAAGAGCAGATCCTGCCTGTTAAATCTTGTGGATTTCTTCAAAAATGTAACAGGGTCCATTAATGAGGGCAAACCTGTGCACACAGCATACCTTGACTTGGCAAAGACCTTTGACACAATCCCACACTCAGGCATTACCAATAAACTTAGCAAAGTGAATGTAAACCCTTTTGTTGTAAGATGTACATTCTGTGATTTGTTTTCTTTACCTTGTGTTTTACTTGTATTCTGCTTTTAACTGCATATTAAAGCTTGAAAAGAGACTGCAGCTCTGTCTCTTGTGAGTCAGGCAGAAATACCACTGTCTTTCTAGTTGCCTGCCCCTTATGTTAATTTGACCATATATCTCATTTCCTCTCTGCTTTTACTGGCTTGTGTGAGTAAGCACAAAATTATCATTTTGTGAAATCACTCCCCGTCAACTATTTAAATTTATTGGCCATCCTACTATATTCCATAGTACCAGAATACAAAAGTGACCACCCCCTTTCAATCTATCTTGCTGTTTTAAAAATAGTGACTTTCCACTAAAACTTTACTTTTTAGACAGGTAAAACTTAAGTTACCTACTTTCACATCTAATTTCTCTAGTGCACACACTGCAGTGTTTAGGATAAACCATTTTTTTTCATCTTACCTTTAAGCATCTATTGCAAGACCACCAGTTATTGGAGAGCCCACATTCTGCCGCTCAGTACTCATCTTGGGATTAGTGCTTCTGTTTTCTCCTGGTGAGAGAAGGAGTGCAGTTACATTATTTCCTGGAGACTGCTGATCACCAGAAAGCTTAATAACTGCTTTATAGGTGACAGCTTGGAATCTGTGCTTATATTCTGATCCTGGTGAGAGTAGGAGTAGAGTGCATTGATTCCTGACTCTTTCTGGTTGGAGACCCTGTGACTAGCACTTGCTCTAAAACCTGCTGGAAAGCACTAGGAAGCCTTAAACTGATACAAGCCCTCAACTCTCCTTGTTAATAAGGAGAAATTAATCGTAGGCACTAAACAGCCTATAATTGCAAAATACCTTGCCAAGGTAAGGGAAAAAAAGCACCTAACCAGGCATGTCCAAGGGTCAGCTTCCGGTGATTTCTCCTGTCCACATGGTGAACCTGGACATACTGGGACAATGCAGCAATTGACCCATGTACACAGACAACCCTCTCCTCCTACCACCCAACACTACAACCTGCAATAGATGCACTTACATAGCCAAACTGGAAGCAAAGCTCTCTCCAGCCAAGATTGTACTAGACAATCAAGAGGAGAAGATTAACACCTGCACTATACCTAAAGCAACGCATAGCCCTTCAAAACCCTCACCACCAACACCCACACATAGCAACACTGAACACACATATGCTAAGGCCAACATTAATCTGCCCAAGCAACAAGGACCTCCAAAGCTGAAACGCAAACAAACACCAATCACAACAAAAGTATCACATAGCTCACAACACCAGTGTGCCACCCAACTACAGCTCCTAAGGCAAGACAACGTACCCAACACTTTAGTCATAGGTGACTCTATAGTCAGGTACACTAATGTCCCACTCACCAGACTGAACAAGGAGAAAATTACATTCAGCTGCCTGTCTGATGCCAGGATCCGCCACATAACGCATGCACTCAAGTCACTCCACAACAAGTATAAATACGACTCTGTCATTGTCCATGTTGGAGTGAATTACTTGAGACGTACCTCCCTGGACTACATGAAAAGAGACATGGAAGGGCTGTCTGATCATGTGACCCAGGCAGGTATGACCCTAGCCCTGAGTAGTATCCTGCCTTCGCCCAGAATGATACCACAGTATAAGGACAAAATGATTGACTTCAACAATTGGCTAAGCTTCTGGTGTCATTCAATGGGGATCCAGTATCTGTCTTCCTGGGATGACATGATTGACAAACCACGATGCTTTTCTAGAGAAGGTCTGCAGCTGTTGCCCCTGATATTCAGGTTACTGGCTAAGGCAATTGCCACCCCTATAGTTCCTTTTTTAGGCAAGGCTCAAAGGATAAAACCACCACCATAATAGGTACAAGTATGCAAAATCTGAAGGTAATGCTGCTCAGTGCTAGAAGTGTAAACCTCAAAATGCACTCTCTCTCGAGGCACTACTAAAAATGGAGAACATTGATATCTGTGCAGTAACTGAGACCTGGTTCAAGGCTCCAGAGAACACCCCTGCAATACCAGCTTACAAATCTTACCACACTTTTTGACCACTAAACCAGGACTGAAGCACTAAAGGTGGAGGAGTGTCCATATTCACCAAGGATATTTACACCTCCAAGCTAGTTGACCAATACAATGCATCCAAAATTCTCCAGGTGCAACTAACACTAGGTAAGGCTGCAATCCAAATTGTAGCTTGCTGCAGATCCCCCACCATCCCTCAAGATTATCACTACACCTTTCTAAACATACTGGAAAATATTAAGATACAACCAAACACCCTAATACGGGGTGATTTCAACTATTAACTGGGAAAGCTACATGTGTACCAACACCTTTGCCCACCGGTTCTTGGAATTCATAAATTTCAATGCCTTGGATCAACTAATCCATAGTCCCACCAGGGGCTCCAATAACCTGGACCTGGTCATTACCAACATGGGAAATTGATGCTCCACACCAGTGGTCATCCTCTCATTGGTTAGGTCTTACCATAAGTTAATCACCTTTGACATCCACATCCCACCCCCACAACCTAGTAAGGAAACATTCGTAAAAAAACTTCTCCAAGGCCAACTTCATGCTACTCAAGTCAGAAGTGGCAAACTTCATGACACCCATGCAGATGGGAACTGAAAGATCGACTGCTGAATCCTACACTAAAGCACTGTACGAGCACATCCATTCGTGCATGAATCATGCCATCCCAAATAGAACCAAGATGCTCTCCTCCAAAAAAGGAAGCCAATCTGGTGGTCCTCTGTCATAAACAAACTATACAACAGAAGGAAAAAACTGTTGCCGAAAAGAGGAAAATACCAGGATGCAAAAAAACTCCCTTACTAGCCTCAGTAAGAAGCTGAGATCCCTCATAAAATTCTCCAAAGCTAGTTACAAAAATAAAATTGCCAAAGATTCCAAAGACAACCACAAGGCATTCTATAGCTATGTCAAGAATCTAAATGGCAATGCCCAGATCTGCTCTGAGCTACAACAGAATGGCATTAAATATACTGATCGCAAGGACATTGCCAATATACTGGCAGATTGATTCAGTGCCAACTTCACCCCCACCCTCACACCCTAAAGGGCCATTCTCAATACCAAATGATTGCCAAATTTTGGTAATCACAGCCACACATGTAAAAAACACACTCTCCAAAGCTAAGAATACAGCATCCATGGGACCAGACGACATCCCAGGCTGTGTACTGCATGAACTACAAAATGAACTGGCACCTCACCTAAGTGTCATATTTAATCATAGCTTCACCTCAGGCTTCATGCCCACTGAGTGGCACACAGCTACAGTTATCCCACTCCACAAGGGGGGGATCCACCTTGGATCTTGGGAACTACTGTCCCATCAGTCTGACTAGCCTGATCTGCAAGGCCATGGAACGTATTATCATGGAACTTATAAACAAAGACATTGGCAACCTTCAGACACTGGACCCCACCCAGTTTTGGTTCGTGAAGGGCCGATCGTGTCTTCTGAACCTGGTTGACTTTTTTGAATCAGGCTCCAGAGCCATGGACGAGGGTAAGGCAGTCCACACAGCCTATCTGGACCTTGCCAAGGCCTTGGATACCATCCCCCACTCTGGAATCATAGATAAACTTACTAAGCTGGGCATAAATCCCCATGTCACTCGATGGGTTGCCAACTGGCTTAATGACAGAAACCACACTGTAAAAGTAGCCAACTCCAAATCCAGCTCCAGACAAATGACAAGTGGAGTACCTCAGGGTTCAGTCCTGGGACCGCTCTTGTTTGGCATCAACATCTCTGAAATACAGACCAACACTACGGGACTCTGGCTAACAGAGTTTGCAGATGACTGCAAACTGGGAGCCATTATTGAATCCCCAAATGATGTGGATAGTCTACAAAAGGGCCTTACAGAAACAGATGCTTGGTGCCAGAGCCCTGGGCTCAAGCTCAATGCCAAGAAGTGTATAGTTATCCCCTTTGGGAAAAAACATATACCCATGAATTACCACATAGATGGCAGTACACTACACACCAAAAGTGTGATAAGGGACTTAGGAACACTGGTGGACATTGGTCTCACCTTCGATAACCACATCGCCACAACAGTCAGGAAAACCTTCTATGTGGCACACCTCATCACTAAGGGCTTTTCATCCAGAAAAAAGGAGGTCATTGTCCCACTGTACACATCCCTCATTAGACCCATCATAGAGTACAATGCCCCATTTGGTATGTACCTCACAAGACATCTTCAACAACTGGAAAGGCCACAGAAACACCTCACTAAAAGCATCACAGGGCTAAAGCAGATGCCATATGCTGACCGACTAAAAAACACTTGGTATACTCTTGTCACATATCATCTACTCATAAGCAATCTCTGCTTAACATATGAAGCCATGTCAAACTCAGAGCTGTTGGACATGCTAGACTTAAAGAAATCCCAATCGATCAGACCCACATGCTCCAGGAACCTAAACCTTGTCATCACAATGAACAAAATATGCTGGAGGGATAGGTTCCTGACCCAGAGACTCCCCATACTCTGGAATAGACTGCCCATACATGTCAAGCAGAGTGCCTCCTTGGCCCTCTTCAAAAGGAACCTTGATGGCTGGATGGGAGATATGAAATTTACCCCGGGGATCATGTCAGTTGCCCTGCTAGACAGGGGTCCAGGGAAGTAAATACTGTGGGAAGAAATAGCCAGGGAATTGTTATGGCTAAGCTTGTACAGTCCGTAGGGACGATAGCCTAGTACCAACCTATGAACCTATGGGTTGCCAACTGGCTCACAAACCAGTCACACATTACCAAAGTGGGTGATTCCACATCAACCAGCAGACCTCTCACCAGTGGGGTGCCACAAGGGTCAGTGCTGGGAACCCTGCTGTTTGGTATAGACTTCTCAGAACTTCAGGCCAAAACTAAGGGGCTGTGACTGACCATGTTTGCAGACGACTGCAAACTGGGTGCAGTTATTGAATCTCCATATGATTTCACTATATTTCAGGAGGGTCTTATGCAGTCCAAAGACTGGTGTCTTGAGTGGTAAGAGATCTGGGATCACAAGTAGACTGTGACCTTAACTTTGATGACCATATGTCTACTGTAGTGAGGAAGGCTTTCTACATAGCACACTTGATTAGCAAAGCCATTACCTCTAGAGCAACGGAGGCTATAACCCCTCTATACTCATCACTAATCAGGCTCATAATTGAGTAAACACCCCTTTTGGCATGTACTGTACAAAGCACCTGCAGCAATTGGAGAGAACTCAGAGGTTTCTAAGTAAGAAGATCAAGGGACTCCAGCACATGCCTAGACTTCTTAGGGGAGACTTATGCCTGGCTTACAGAGCAATCTCCAACACAACCTAATGAATTTGCCAAAGAGCTATAAATAAAATGGGACTAGAGTTACCCATTCCACCTAAATAAGGCCTGCGACTTGAATAGGATGTGCTGGAGAGACAGATTTGTCTCCCAGTGACTGCCATGTCTTTGGAATAGGCTACCAATTCGTGTGAAGCAGAGCACCTCTGTTACACTGTTCAAAAGGAACCTGGATGAGTGGATGGGGCACCATAAATTCTTACCAGTGATAGTGCCCACAATCCTCCTGGACATGAGCAGTGATTATTAAATACTATCTTGGGGACTGACTAGAGTATCTAGGGTATTACACTGGGATAAAATGGCTAGGCTTGAAATTACCTCCAGGTCGATAGCCTAGTAAACTCCTATGATCATATATATATTTTTATCCTCAGTCTAAATCCTTTGATCCAGCATTTATAAACAAAAAAAAAGTTAGTTATTGATGGCCAGTACTGCAGTGGTTCAAATTCTTGTGATGGATGGCCTAGCAATCAATAAACATTTTTGGTAGGGTGGCAAGCTCCCTTGCATTTCCCAAAAAATGTGTTATTCTCACTCTGAGGTAATTACAGCCCAAATAAAGAGTGATTACTGACAGGCAAGAGAATGCCAGTCTTGCTTTTTTTCTGAGCTTCACTGATCTCAGTCCACACAGAAATTACTGTGCATATGAATCTCGCTCTGCAAAGAAATGAACATTAAAATTCCTAAAAAATACTGACAGTACGTGTGTCTGGATACTCCACTGGAGATGATTACAAGAAACCATCATAAGCAGCAGTTGGATAAGCACAGAAGATGTCTAACCCATTACCCGAAACAAGATTCCTTTATGGAAATGAATGAATAAAGATCATAACTGATACAGGAAGGGAATTGATTATGGTCTGGGTCCATTGCTGAGTCAGTTTTGGTGCATATAACTATCTCATGGAAAAAAGTGAAGAAAATTTGAGAGAAAAAAAGAAAAGTCTGACTAGAAGAAGTAGCCAGGTAGAGGTAAGGAAAAAAGAAGACACAAAGAGAAGAAAGCCCGGATAGAAGATATGGAGCCGGATTCCATAAAGCCTACACTAAGTGTACACTAAGTGCACACGGTATGTAGTCAGTAAAATTCTTATTACATTTTTTGTGCTTTCTAATCACTCAAAACATTATATTACGTGTACATGCAGTCTATACTTTGTAGTAACCTTTATGAATCCGTGTAAATATTTAAAGCTGCAAGAATATCAGCAGAAAAAATAAAATTTGAAGGAAAAAGGTATGCATTATGTCTGTGCTGTCTGTTCACTCAGAACAGTGTACACTTAGTGTACACTTTATTGAATCTCCCCCATGGATTTTTGCAAGAAGTTATCCAGTGTTTTGACTTCCAAGACTCACACAGGTATTAAAAAGGATACCAGTTTGCTTGAGGCATCACAGCACTCTGCATTATTTTAGTCTAGTTTCTTCATTATATGTCTCTACATTTAGCCTAACAAATGAAACACTTGTAAATATTATAAAAATCTTTGTGAAGGTGAGATAATGGTGAGTGATAAGGAGAACAAAATGCTGAAATAGTTAGTGGGATTGACTTTGCCTAGCTGAATTGTGGACAAGTATTGAGTCTGATAGCTCTTGCAACTCCTCAGTAATTACAAGTGGCTATTAACAAGCAAGCTGCAGGCAACATGTGTGGAACAGATGGAAGTTCTCTAAACTTTTGGAAATAGGCAGGTGGGGAATTAAATAACCTGCCTGTAATCTGTTTAATGAAAATTTTGACTAAAAGTCACACTCCTAAATTATAGAAGAGAGAGGTATTTGCCAAACTACCACAAGAGACCACTTGGAAGAAGGCATTATTCTTGCCCACATTGATCTCAGCAGTGGATAACTGGACACCTTTGCTCCTGTGTGGTAGAAAGGTTGCACAGCCCAATCTGTTTGAATGAGCCCTATCTGCTTGACAATGAGAGCCTGCTGCTTAGATTGATGCTGATAAGATTGTTTCTATTAGACCAAATCTGCTGCCATTTGACCCCATGGATGTTACTTCACCTCTCATTCTTTATTCCCTGGATGGCGTTTGATATTCCTGATTATGATGAGTTTCTAATTTTTTCCCTATATGCTACCAATGACCTGTTGGACAAATTATTGTCCCTCAAGACTGGTTTTAGCTAGCCTTAATGCTCTTAGCCGAGGTCCAGTGATATTTCAGATCTGGTTTGTTTGTTTGTTTTTTTTTTTGGTTTGGGTTTTGCTTTTTTCCCCATTTTTCTATCTACCTTTGTTATCTATATCCTCAAACATTCTCTGGACATCTACATCTTTAAAAACTACTTTATATTCTCTAACCTTCCTATTTTTACAAAAGATTACTGAAGGGCAATTATAAGCAACTTGCAACCCATTTCGCAGTCTGTAGGCTTATGGATGCTGGGTTTTGTGTTCACCATAGTATGGACACTGCTCCTGTCTGAGTAGTTAATGGTCTCTTAAATGTGTGAGAGAAGTTGTGATGTTCAGTACTGGTCCAGTCAATCATCTGTGCATTTGACACCATCAACAATGGCATTTTGATTGAAAGTTTGCAAACTTACTGTAGCATTTCCACTGTGACATTAGAGTAGGCAACATCTTACCTCTTTGGCCGTAGTCAAAAGGTTTATTCTGGACTCAATAGCTTCACTCTTGTCCCCTTGAATGTGGAGTATCTTACGGCTCCACCTTAATCCATTTTTTGTTCATCATACTTTCCTTAGGAGATTTAATAACAGGGATGGGTTTACATTCCATAGTAATGCTGATGACACTCAGCTTTACCTCTCCTTTCCAGTGGACAGTATGACAGGTGTATTACCTTGCTGATGACCCTGAGGCTGTGCATTCTTTGCTTATCCTTAATCAATTGAAATTCAACACTCTAAAACTGAGGCCACGTTAGTTCATACAACTTTGATGGAGTCTTCTAATGCATCACTTTGTAACATTATGCTACATGGTAGCAATAAGCTTAAGCTTGTTGATAAGGTGCATAAGCTAAGACTAAGTGTCTGCTCTTGTAGAATCATCCTGTTTCCATATGCAAAACATCTACAGAACTAAGTACTTTATACCTCAAGCTGACCTCTCAGTTACTCTTTATGTCTTGGTCTCTTCCCAGGTGGACTACTGTAATACTCTGTACTTGGGAGATGATACAGTGCTCTACTGCATGGCTATTGACTGACATTTCTTGTTACCAGCATGTTATACCTAATCTGTATGGCCTACATTGTGTTCCATTTTGAGGCAGAATTATTTAAATGCCTTGATATTAATTTATGTGTCCATTCATTACTTGTATCTTTCTTACCAGAAGGAACTGATTGTGCCATATCACCTAGATGAGACCTTGCATTCGGCTTCCCAAGAGCTGCTCGTAGTTCCACAGGAGCTTCTAGCTACATCTGGTTCTAGTTGATTTGCTTTTCTGTCTCCCCACCTTGGTTGTGGAGCCATTAGAAAAACTCCAGCAATAGATGCAAGTGGAAAAATGTGCTATGCTACCAAAGTTACAATGCTATTTATTACACAACACAAATGCTGTGAACTGATATTGCTATTCTCCAGAGGTGGTATCCACAAGGAGATACTTATTAACAATGGCATTCCCTTTATGTAAAGAATACTACACTAATTATGTCAGTGCTATAAAGTTAAATAGCTGAAGACACAAGTCTACCATCCATGGACAGCTGGATTAGTAGAAGGGTTTATTAAATCACAGAAATGCTTTGCTAAGGAGATATTTTGATACAGATAAAAAAAAAAAACAATGTGGCAAAGTATTAGCCTTTATTATTGTTTGCAGTCAAAGAAGTGTCATCAGCATTGAATGAGTTTAACCTGTTATAAGTTCAATGGAGAAGGCATTATAAAGGACTGCTTGTTGTTGCTAAGAAGACTTAGAAAGAGGAAAGAAATCATGGTGAATTGTGATAGAACACTATGTTAGTCTGTAGAATAGATTAAACTTTGTCATGCCCTTAGTAAGAAAGCACATGCAAAGACCTCTGGATATGCAGCATTCAGTTTATAATAATGCCCCACTCAAAGAATTTAATCCAGGAAATCAGGTACTTTTGATAGTGCCTGCTAAGAAAAGCAAATATCTGGCCAAAAAGCAAGTCTTTTGAGGTGATGGTTAGAATAGATGCAGTAAATTATAAGGTAAGACAACTACAGTAAATTTACCATATTGATGTACTAAAGCTGTGGATGGAAGCAGATAATTCTTCAGTCTGCAAGCTTAACCTCATAAAGGAGTGACTAGAGAGTCTCTACCCAAAGCACAGCTAGGGAAAAGTCTTGTCAAAAGTAAAAAGTGGGAGTAAGATAATTTCTGTTAAGAAATAAATAAGTGTTTTCAGAACTGCCTGGGAGAACTTAACTGATAGAGCATAACAGAGAGACAACATTTGAAATGAAGGTTAAGTGAGACTTTACAAAGAAAGTACAAAAGTCACAAAACCAGTAAAAGAAGTTAAAAAATGTTCCACTTTAGGCTGTTTATTAGGCATGATTGAAGAGTTATAGGGTAACTTTAGTGCTAGTTCCTAAACTTGATGGAAGTTTCAAATTCTGTAACAATTTTATAAAACTGGACACCATTTCTAAGTTTGGTAGTTATTCCATGCATTGAATCAATAGGTTAATAAAGAACCTAGACAAGTCCAGATAATCTGACAAGGCAGATATCACTTACTTTCTCACTCTGCTAAACAAAAAAAGGGATTTGTAACCCCCTGATGATATATTCTAGTACCCAACATTGCTATTTGTCTTAAATGGCGTCCCAGCTGCCTTCAAGACAGTGATAGATAAATAGTGAAGCCTCCCTCCAACCATGCCATGGTATACCTGGATGACATGGTCATTCATTCAGAGGACCAGCAGTCTCGCTTATCTAAAGTGCAAGTTGTATTAAAAGATATAAGGCAGGCAGGATTGCAGGCAGGCAAGTTTGACTGTAAATGCTAAAGAAATTTAAACAAGATATGGAAGTCAAGTATTTAGGGTACTGTATAGAAAACTGGGTGGTGCAGCAGTTAGCATTGTTGCCTCACAGCAAGAGGTTTTGCAGTTTGATTCTCAGCTGGAGCACCTTCTGTGCAGAGTCAGCATGTCCTCCTTGCAGTAAAGTGAGCTTTAAAGACATGTAGGTAGGTGTGTGTGTGTTGTGTGTGTGTGTGTGTGTGTGTGTGTGTGTGTGTGAGTGTGTGATTTCTGTGAAGGTTGGGCACTGGGCTGGCAACTCGACACCGTAAAAACTCCACTGCCAATCAATAGAGGACAGGTGATTCACTGTGGCAACCATAACCAGGAGAAGCCAAAATATATTGCTTTTATAGAAAACAGGGTAGAAAAAACACAGCTAGAAAAGAGAGAGGCCATAAAAACTGAATGGTACCCTCTACTAAGACTTAAGTGAAGACTTTCTTTGGACTAACTGGGTAATACAGAAAGCACTTGCCTAATTTTGTGACTATGCTTGTCCTCTGACAGACCTCATGAGAGGCACAATGGCCTATTGAGGCAGATAAAACCTTTAATGAATTTAATGAACTTAAATGGAGTCTTCCCCAAAAAATACTCTAGTAACTTCTGATTTTGCTAAAATGTTTACCTTGCATACATAGCATAAGGTAAGGTTCGGGGACAATTCTATCTTCAGAAAAATAAGTATGTTGCATGCTGTATCAGCAGGAAACAAAAAGTTTAGATATTCTGCTAGTGAAAGCAAAAATTCATCCCTGGTTTGGCACCTATGTCTCTAATGGACACAGGTAACCTGTAAATGTTTCATCTCCCAGGCGCATGCTTACACTTATCAAGAGTATCAGAACTTGTCAGAGATTTTGGATGCATGGCTAGGCTTAACAAGTCTCTTGTGGTCGTTAGCCTAGTAAACACCTATGAACCTATGAACCTAAGAGAATGTGTTGGAATAAAGTGAAACTTCTATGCCTTGATATACTATTTGTTAGGCAGGCGCTTCAGTTTGTTAGCAGGCCATGTCCCTTCTAATGGCCAAGTAAGAACAATGATGACAATAAAAGGTTGTGCTGGTGGGCAGCATCCTTCCCACCCTTTCTCTTTACTGTGATCTATATTCCTGGCCTAGCCAATAAAAATGCTGATAGGTTCAATTTCAAAACCTTGGTTTTGTGCTCTGAGGGGCATAGTTGTAATATACTAGCTCTTTAGAAGTGATATTGCGGGCTATTATTTTTATTTTGTGGGTTGCCAAATAAACCTATACTTTTATATATGTCTTGCCTCTAGTCTTCTTATATGTGTGCATGTGTGTGTGTGTCATTTATTCACAGTAATTTGTACATTTGCCTGTTTACATCCATATATAGTTGTCTGTGTGTAAGTATAGCTATATCAACTTTTTCATTCTATGGTCCTTTTTTAGTGCTATAAAATCTTTGGAGCCAAAATAGAAGAACAGGTTTCCTGGCATGCAGCAAGGAATGAATGCCTGCATCTTGGAGGAAACTTGGCATCTATCAAGAATGAAAAGCAACAAAGTATGTATCAGTATTCTTTTTGTTTTTTGTTTTAGTTATTGTAAAGTTTTCAAAACTGAGAAAAATTAATTGTGTATTAATTGCAGTTATTTACAAATGACCATCGTACTTCTTAAAAAAAATAAGAAAATACACAGCATTCAAGAATAGTTTTAAGTGGGGGGGCGTGGCCAAGGATGAACACAGGATAGCAGCAGATTTCTTCAGCTCCACCAATTTCATTACATTGACAAGAATTAATTACTTAAAAAATTAATTCTTGAAGTAATTTTCTTTCTGAATATGTTTGTTTTATATAGTTATTGAACTATATCTAAAAAAGAAAGGAAATCTTAATAATATTCCTGTCAGAAATTACTTTGGAAATTTTCCTGTCAGTTTATCAGTCTGAAATGAGTTCCAGTAAGACAAATTCTCAAGACTCCAGCATCAAGAAAGAACTTCAGTCTCTGATAATTATAGTCCAGCAACTTACTGCTAAGATGGATAAAATGGATACTAAAATAGACACTTTCATAGAAAAAACTACAAAACAAATAGACTTGTTACATATGGACCTGCAACAACAGAAGATCCAGATGACAGGCATAGAAGAAGCTGTGAATGAGATGGAAAATAAAATACAAGAAGAGGAAATCAACATTGAGTTTCTGCTGAAACAAAATACACATTTACAAACAAAGCTGGATGACCTGGAAAATAGATCTAGGCAATAACATTAGGATTTTTGGACTGCCAGAAAATATTGAAGGTAACAATATTACTTCTTTTTTAACAACATGGCTCCTAAAACTTTAGATTTACCAGAAGCATTCTCTTTGGTATCGAAAGAGCACATAGATCTATAGCTAATACTAACTCTAACAAAAACTATCCTAGATCAGTTATAGTTAGATTTCTATCATCTTTTGATAAAGAGATGGTTCTTAAATCTGCTTGGGCTAAAGCTCCTGTTAAGTTTAATGAGACAACTGTGCGTTTTGACAATGACTATTCTTCCATGGTAATTGCTAAAAGAAAAGTTTTTTTGCCACTAATAAGGGAGCTTAAAAAAGCACAGTTTAAAACATACCTTCTGTTTCCTGCCAAGCTTAAAATCTTCCTTCCTGACAGTCCTAAGGTCTTCGATGATTTAGACTCTGCTTTACTGTTTGTCAAAGAAAAAAGGATTTTGGATAAAATAGAAGAAATGGAATGGGCTAGTTCTTCATTAAAGAGATTGGCAACTGAAGCTTCCTGGAAGACTTCAGAGAAGAAGAAGAGACTAAAAACAAATGATTTGTTATATGTTTTTCTCTCTCATCATTTTAGTTCATTATTAATCTTTTTGAATATAGTTCCTGCATTTCCAGAAAGCCACAAATATTTTGGAAAAGTTTTAATCAAAGTTATTCTCTATGTGCAAAGAAATGTTTTGTTTCATAACCAGTCAAAATGCCTGAGGATTTAATGGCAGGCTGTGACTCGATTTGTTTTTCTTTCTGAAAAAGTAAGGTTTTAATTTGATACATTTTTTATCTTTATCTTTTTTTTTCCTTCTTCTTTTATTATTTTCTTTGTTTAAACAATGACATTCTATTTAGATTATGTAGTGGGTAAAGGGTGGGGAGGGCAGGGAGAGAACAGTAATGAAAATATCATTAATAGAATAATAACATATTTATTTCTTGTAAAAGTTTATAAGTTCTTCAAATGCTATTTCTAATTATACTTTCTTGATTATACTGCTTATGCTTGTTTGTAAATAATCTGTCATGCTTTAACTAATAATAATCAGAACTAAATAAGAGTAAATAATATGTTTTATTTTTAACTCTATTAATATAAACAGTAAGTAACATTCCATTGTATATACTTCTTACAGCTTTCTCTTACATTTTTTATTTCTGCCTCACTCCCTTTTATTTTCTACTCTCTTTTCTTTTCTTTATTAATATATAGAAATGCTTTTGACTGTGTGGGCACAGTGAATAATAGGATTTGTATGAAAATTGAGTTGGGAGAAGAATGCTGAGTTTTATTGCTTGTTGGTAATTTTGAGTTTAATTTCACTTGCATAGAGGCTGTGATGATCTGTGGAATACATTGTGGAGGTTCTGTCATGTTTAGATGCATTTACACTGCTAAATGAATGTTTGTCACTAGTTAATAAGTTTCCTGCCAAAATGTTAAGAGAGACAATCTGGGATGTGGGCTGTCTTATGCACAATGTCCTTGAGTTACCTCAGAATCTTCAAATCACAGAATTCTCACAGAGAAACTGAAAGCAGTTAGTATAAACATTGACAAGGTTATCACACTGACACACCACAGATTCAGGAAAAATAATCTGTTCATAAAATATGTCAGTTATAATGAGTTTAAATGATGTAGTTTCTTGTAGTAAGTAAATGTCTTATTTTAGAAGGCATAAAAATGAAACATTTATTTAAATGTTTTTGAAAATCTACTTAACAGCAGCATAATAATCTGTGTTAAAATTTGTGTTCCAAACATATACTTTACTATAACTCATTTAATTCATCTGATTGACAAACATAAATAATCTTATAACTCTATTCTGGAAGAAATGTCATGTGATATATTTTAAAGCAGTAGGTTAGCATGATTGTAAAATCTGGTTACCAATATGTGTTTGCTGTGCATTATTTTGTATAAAGCAGACAGATTTATTCTAGGGACAGCAAGTAGGATAGTGCTCTACAAAGACACAACTCAGTGAGATCAGATATATATATATATATATATATATATATATATATATATGTGTGTGTGTGTGTGTGTGTGTGTGTGTGTGTGTGTGTGTGTGTGTGAGTGTGATGGCTTTTTTCTGAGAATCTGCATAACTATCCAATATGATTTATAATAATTTCTATGAATACAATATTTTACTCTATTGACAAAATGAATGTTTGCCACAAGTTTTAATAAGTTTCCGCCAAAATGTTAAGGAGACAATCTGGGATGTGGGCTGTCTCATGCACAGTGTCCATGAGTTTTCTCAGAAGCTTCACTCACAGAATTTTCACAGAGAAACTGAAAGCAGTTAGTATAAACATTGACAAGGTTATCACACTGACACACCACAGATTCAGGAAAAATACTCTATTCATAAAATGTGTCAGTTATGATGAGTTTAGATGATGTAGTTTCTTGTAGCAAGTAAATATCTTATTTTAGAAGGCATAGAAAATGAAACATTTATTTAAATGTTTTTGAAAATCTACTTAACAGTAGCATAATAATCTGTGTTAAAACTTGTGTCCCAAACATATACTTTACTATAACTCATTTAATTCATCTGATTGACAAGCATAAATAATCTTATAACTCTATTCTGGAAGAAATGTCATGTGATATATTTTAAAGCAGTAGGTTAGCATGATTGTAAAATCTGGTTACTAATATGTGTTTGCTGTGCATTATTTTGTATAAAGCAGACAGATTTATTCTAGGGACAGCAAGTAGGATAGTGCTCTACAAAGACACAACTCAGTGAGATCAGATATATATATATATATATATATATGTGTGTGTGTGTGTGTGTGTGTGTGTGTGTGTGTGTGTGTGTGTATGTATATATGTGCATGTGTATATGTATGTGTGTGTGTGTGTGTGTGTGTGTGTGTGTGTGTGTGTGGGTATGTGTGTGTTTATATGTGTGTGTATATGTATGTGTGTGTGTCTGTGTTTATGTGTGTGATGGCTTTTTTTTTTAGGTAATACAGGTGTTTCTGAGAATCTGCATAACTATGCAATATGATTTATAATAATTTTTATGAATACAATATTTTACTCTATTGACAATAATGAGTTTAAGTAAATGCTCATATACAAACAATTCAAGATTTTTTGGAAGCTGTTGATAGAATTCACATGACAGAAAATAGATGCATCTTAATGCATGTAATGTCTGAATCATATTAGCCAAAGTTTTTGATTTAAATGAATGTTAGAACATAATTTTCTCTCCTCTTGATTTCTAACATTAAGATTATTTGAATGCTATTAGAATACAAATGTTATATATTACATAGATCTATATAACAGTATGAACAGTTTTTAAAAAAAAAAAAAAAAAAAGTTTATTTTAGTTTATATGATGCTGTTTTACCAAATGTGTAGTTTTGTCTTGATAGATAATTGAATTGAAAACTGTTAACCTCAGTTAAATATAACTAGTATTAAATTGATAAGGTGGTAGCTGAGGTACTGCTGCTTAGGGTAGGGGTTAACTTGAGTAGTAAATACTGCTCTAAGTTGGAGTTTTCAACTCCAGGTGGGATGCAAGGTTTAATCCTTACATTATTTTCACTTGTTCATTGTTATATGTATATAGTTTTGACATCCACAATATATTTTGTACACTCATTGTCACTACAAACAAAATTGAATCCTATACAAAATCCCATAAGAGATTTAATAAATACAGCTATATTTAAAGGTACACCTAAAAGAGGAGATGTAACATTATTTATCTTGTTATTTGTTATTTCGATCATAAGATTCTTGAGTTTTAAAAATGCCAAATGACATCTTTAAAAGGAATTTCTTTAAACATTAATGGATTGAATAATCCATGTAAAAGGGCAAGCCTAATAAGATACATTAATCTACACAAGGCCAATCTAGTCTTCCTGCAAGAAACCCATCTCTTGAAAAAGATATTGATAAACTAGCCACTAATAAGTATACAGTATTGGTTAGTTCAGAGCACACTCAGAAAAAAGAGGAGTGGCTATTTTATGGAATAAAAGTATGCCCATTCCTAAAACCATTAAGTCTTATCAGGATGACAAAGGAATGTTTTGTATGGTTACAATACAAATTAATGGGAAGACTTACACTTTAATTAATGTATATTGGATACCTGGAATTGGTATTAATACAGTGAAACATCATATTGATAAGATCATATCATTCTCTGTAGGGATATTATTTTAGCTGGTGATTTTAATTGTATACTACATGAAAGTGATACTACCACTATAAAGAAAAGAAGAATTACATCTAATGCAAAACATTTAAATGATTTTGCTAATTCTTATCATTTGAATGATATTAATAATCAGATAGAGTCAAAATCATTACCATACACCTTTTTTCTAACAGATACAAAACTTATTCAAAAATAGATAGGGTCTTTATTTCTAACCAGATGGTAACAGATTTAATTAATTCCAAAATCATTTCATGTCCTATATCTGATCATAACTCGATTGTTTTTGAATTCATGATAAAAATACTCATAATGTTCAGATCAAAAGGATACCAGCATACTTAACTCAGCTAAAAGACTATAAAGAATATATACTTTCAGAAGTACAACATTTTCTAGACATAAATAATACTCCTGAAGTCTCCATTGTCTATGTTTGGGATGCCTTAAAATCATATCTATATGGACAAAGTATCAGATGGTATAATAACAAAAGGAAATCTTGGGATAAGGAATTGTTAGATATTCAAAGTAAACTAGACTCTTATAAACATAATAATAAAGAAAATATTATGGACAAGAAAGTTATTGAAGAAATAAACAAACTAAATGAGAAATACAAAGAAATTTTAACTCATAAAGTTAAAATAACTTTAGAGAAATACAAGTTTTTGTCTTATTCAATAAGCCCCAAATACTTACATAGACTTAAAAATGAAACAAAATATTGAATAAACAAAACCATATCAAAGAAATCTTTTCTCTAAGGAAAAGAAGAATGTTTCTAGTATACCAGAAATACTGGATGAATTTAGAAATCACTTTCACAAGATTAACCATAACAACATTAACATGGAACCCAAAGATAAAATAAAGGAGTTTATAACCACAAACATGAATAAAAGCTTAATAAACAACAGATTAAACTATTGGACAAGAGTATTTCATATATAGAAGTTATTACACAAATAAATAAGCTTAAATCAAACAAAGCACCGGGTAATGATGGTATTATACCAGAGATATATAAAATCCTTTCTAAAACTACATATTCATTAATACATAAGGTTTTTATTCTGGCCCAAACTGAGTTAATAACCCCCCCCATCTTGGCAATATACATTTATT
The DNA here is from genome assembly GCF_019279795.1 of Protopterus annectens. Classification (NCBI taxonomy): domain Eukaryota; kingdom Metazoa; phylum Chordata; order Ceratodontiformes; family Protopteridae; genus Protopterus; species Protopterus annectens. The sequence goes on along the minus strand of NC_056731.1, from coordinate 122,714,878 downwards.
TCACCAATTTTAAAACCTAATAAAGATCCAACTAGATGTTCTTCATATCGACCCATCTCATTACTTAATGTTGATTATAAAATGTTTATGAGTATTTTTGCTGATAGATTGAAGACAATTATCCCCGGCATTATAGACATAGATCAGACGGGCTTCATTGTAAATAGAAATACTTTTGATAATATAAGAAGAACTTTAACATTAATTGATTTTGCAAATAGGAAAAAGAAAGATTTAACACCTATTAGTCTTGATATAGGTTCAGCATTTGATTCAGTAAGTTTGGACTATCTGTTTACCTTACTGAAATGCACAAATTTCTCTGATGCATTTGTAAATTTAATTGAGCATTTATACAAAGGAATGCTGGCTTATATTAAGGTAGGAACATATGTTTCACAAAAAATACCCATTCTTAAAGGTACAAAGCAAGGATGTCCACTTTCTCCACTATTATTCACTTTAGTAATGGAGCCTTGGGCTAATTTGACTAGAAACAGTACTGACATAGAGGGTTTTGAAATAGAAGAAAATACAACATCAAAAATTCAACTTTTTGCAGATGATGTTCTAATTACATCAGCAGGATCTAATTCTTCTATGCAGTCTTTATTTGATAAAATGATGAATTTTAAAAGTATTTCTGGTTTAATATTCAATGAAGAAAAACTAAAATACTACCTATATATACACGAAAAATACTCTCATTAGTGATTTTACTAAATATGTACCCAACTCAGGTCAGATAACTTATTTAGGTATAATACTATCTAAAGATATTAAATCTATTATATATAATAACTATAATACCTGTTTTCTTAATATACAAAATCTTTTAATACCTGGAATAATATGTTTTTACTATGGAGGAGAGACTTACAATTATTAAAATGATAATATTCCCCAAGATTTTATACTTAATACAATCAATAATACTTTCACCTACAAAAATAACTATCAAGAAACTGAATACACTAATGTTAAATTTCTTATGGGCACCTAATAGACCTAAGATTGCATTAAAGAAACATACTAATAGCTGGTCTCAAGGGGTATTTCTTTTCCAGACTTTAATTTATATATTATCTCTTCTATTATAAAAGTTATTACTTTATTAATAGATCGGTCATATGTCGCAAAATGGAAAGATTATTGGGAGCTAATTAGTATGCACTTCATGAAAATCTCCTTAACACATAAAAATATGATTATAAATAACTCCATGTTGTGGTTGCTAAAGGAATTTTGTACTTCACCTATTACACCTAAACATATGGTCTGTTACCCATTAAATATTATTATTAGTTATCGTAACTTTATATTCATGCACCCTAAGTATAGGGAATGGAATTTTATTGTATTCCTATAATTTATACCCAGGGTATGCTTATGTCATCTACTTCTGAAGGAGCTCATTTAGCTATAGATAATAATCTAAAGTACTGGTATCAGCTGATATCTGATAATAAAGTTAAAAATCTAGATTTCTTAAAACAAGAATTTGATCTAAGAGAAACTTGCTGGTTAGAGGTTCAGATCTTTAGACAACATCTCATTGATAGAATAGATCTAATGTCTATAACAGTTAAAGAATCTATTCCAAAACTGATTGATTACTTGATAATAAATTTACAGCATAAAGTTTCTGATAAAGGTAAACTTTCATATATACATAAAATTATCAGACAAGAAACTTTTACAATGTAGATTCATACTGGAATTATTTCACCTCTATTAATGGGGACCCACCAACTCAACAAGATAAACAATATATATTGGAATCTGCTTATATAACTACATCTTCCATTGTCTGGAGACTTTATACATGGAAATTTTTACATAGATCTTTTATACACCTTTGATGATGAATAAAATTAATAATAAAGATAATCTATGTAAGAGATGTAATGTAGAAATTAATGCTGACTGGGCTCATATGTTTTATGACTGTATGAAGTTGAAAGAATACTGGAAGTCAATTAATGAATTTTTGCAGGCTCTTTTACAGATAATTTCATTATTTCTAAGTCTCTTATATTATTCAACACACCTGTACCTCAATGTGTTAAAAAGATTAAGCTTCCCTTGTTATGGTCTATCCTAGCAGTGGCTAGGAAAATAATAACTAGAAATTGGATTTCAGATACACCTCCTTCGTTCAATGAATTTAAAAATGTTATGAATATAATGTGTCATATGGAAATAAGCACAATTAGAATGAGAACAACTAGAAAAACATCACATTTTATTGTATGGGATAATTTACAAAATTTGTTAAAAAAATTCTAATTTCAATAGCACAGTATTTTAGTTTAATTAATTGATCTGATTGTAGTGGATGTCTTTGTAAATACTTTAGTTGTTTTGTTGAATATTATAATAATACCTATTTTTAATTATTTGTATAAAATTGTTATGATATTTCTCTTATATGTTAAAACAATAAACTTGTTTTGAAAAAAAAAAGAATAGTTTTAAGCAGTAGTTACATGGTTCATAGGTTCATAGGTTTATAGGTTTATACTAGGCTATCTGCCCTAAGGCATTTATAAGGCTAGCCCAAATTTTTGTGGCTTACGCCACCCCTTATATGAAAAAATACTGTGCCCATTAGTTTGTTGTGCCTCTGTCCAGCAGAGACACAGAGATGATTCCCGGGGTAAACCTATGATCTCCCATCCACAGGTCTAGATTTCTCTTGAACAGAGTCAGCGAGGTGCTCTGCCTCACATGGACCGGGATTTTATTCCACAGCATAGGGAGTCTCTGAGTGATAAATCTATCCCTCCAGCACGTCCTATTTCTATCCCTCCAGCACGTCCTATTATCTTTTACATTATTGTCATGTGCACCAGAAAATAGAGATCCCCACACTGGGGGTGGCATGTCCAGTGTGCTCCAAAGAGTGCCGTATCAGCTTGCCACAGCAGTTCATGTTGGTTCCACTCTGAAATGCCCACTTTCTGAAAGCCATCACTTCAACAGAATGAGAAAAATGCCAAGAAAACAAAAAGGTGGAAAAATGCTTTTTTCTTGTTTTTGATGGGGGGGGCAAGCCCCCTTGCACCCACCTTCCCACATCCTTGAACTTCAATCATTCAATAGCTGCATGTGAGAAAAATGCTTGGTTCCATGCTTTAACAGGTCTTAGTACAGGTTTCATCATACACTCATTATATAATGGTACAACATGCACCCACTCTGATCTGCTCCTGATCTTAATCAAACAAGAATATCATTGCTCTATTTTTCACGATGTTCTGAAATGTGTGATACAAGGTACATGAGCTAGTGTAAAATTTGCAAAAGTCTAAAAAGACTCATGGCAATTCTGTATTATTAGTGCAGTAAAAGAAACTGAAAGTAAAAAGGTATTACCTTCAGTCATCAGTTCTCCAACATACATGACAGTCACTAGGATTCACAAACACTATGTGTTATACTTTCATGTGTCGCAGCAAGTCTCTTCTGTCATGCCACATTAGTAGCTCTATTCATGAACAAGATTATGCTAATGATATTCCAGAACCTGTTGCTTACTCTGGAGAATGTACAGCATACTGAGCATGCTTGGATGTCATACATGACAAGTGAGCACAGAGTCTTTATCTTGGGGGGTGGAGCCAAGATGTTCAACTGATGACAGCAGAAAATTAGAGCTCTAAAGAACTATTTCTAATTACAGGAAAATACCTACTTTTATGCAGTATTTTTTCATCAAGTACATTAATAACAGTATAGACTTTGTTCCTCCCAAATGTGGTAAAAGTATATAACAAATTTCCTGTCAAAATTTACTGAAGACCATCTTCTCATCTGAAAGTGAACAACTCCAAGCATTCTCACACTGCTACATGCTTGAGGAAAGATTTACAATTAGTAATGTCCACCCTTCAAGAGTTATCTCTGAAAATGGATAGTCTTCATATAAGCTGGGAAACTCTCAAGGAAAATTCTCTTAAACTGATGCCTTTAAAGAAATACTCCAACAACAAACCAAATTTTCTGACATGGAAACCTCACTGTTGGACATAGATGGAAGACTGAAAAAACAGGAAATCCAAACTGACTTTTTTCTCAAACAAAATAACTGGCTTCTTAATAAAAAATAGATGACCTTGAGAACAGAGAGAGAAGGTGTAATATCAGAATTTTTGGTTTACCAGAGAAATCTGAAGATGAAGATATTATTACTTTTTTTAAATGCTTGGATTCCTGAGATTTTGGGCTTACAGGAGGGATTTTCTTACGGCATTGAAAGGGCCCATAGAGCAATAAGTAAACCAGCAAACTCATCATCCTCATCTCCACCAAGATGTAATAAAATTTCTGTCTTACACAGACAAAGAACTTGTGCTCAGAACTGCTTGGAGGAAAAACACTTGCAAGTTTAAGCATAACCCAGTCACAATTGATAATGATTATTCTATTAAAGTTATGGACGTGAACCCATTGCCAAGTTTTCTTAAAATAATACCAGAGCACAAACCATCTATCCAGCTAGAATAAAAATTCATCTGTCAAATGAAGTTTTCAAGAAGAAGTTTCACTAATCCTGAGGAAACTAGTTCTTACATTAAAAACAGTACTATAATAGCTATCTCCGAAGATATGGACTGGTCCACCACCCATGAATAGATCCCTTGTTCTTAGACTGATGTTTTAAAGAAGAAACAAGATTAGACTGATGTTAAAAAGAAGAAGCAAAAACCAGATACTATTTATATGGCTTCTACTAAATCCTTCAAAGCATAATAGTACTTTATTCTTCTTCCAGAAATGGTCTAGTCACCCTTGAAAAGCTCTTTGGGAAAAATTCTTTTGGAATGATTTAAAGAAGAAGAAACAAATGTCAGTAACTGCTATTGTGAATAAAGTCAAATTTCTCAAAGCTTCTATCTTCTAAGGTCTGCTGCTTTGTTCATTTTTATAGCCTTATGTCCACTGATTGCAACATGTAATCTCATACTGCTACAATTTAAACACAGACATTCATTTGTTAGCTTTTAAATGGAGTGTTCTGAAGAGCTACACAGCTTCACCAAATTTAAGTTACATGCTTTAGCACATTTATATTTCCTACGGGTATTTTTTTTTCTTCTACCCTATTTGCTACATACTGAATATTTCAGGGCTTTGGGTCCAGCTAATGTAATAGTTTTACATTTTATGGCATTGCATTGTGTTCTATGGATCTGTTGTGATTTGTTTATGGTTTTTCTGTTTGGATATGGGATTGGTGGTGACTGGTTTTGTGATGGACTTTGTCTTCTTTGTGTATGGGCTGTTGCATTGAGCCTATGTTATGTTTGGAGTATACAGGGTTTACTTTTTGTCCTTGTATGCTTGTAAGAGTGGTGATTTTTTTTTTTGTTAGGTGAAATACTTTTGTGATGTCTAACTTGCTATGTTGCTGTTGGCTTATTCTCATATTCACTTGGCCGTTTTTTTTTTTTTTTTTTAAAGTCCACTCTGGTTTCTATCAGCTTAATGTAATTCAAAGGGAATCTTTTCTTACCTCGAGATATTCTGCGAGCAAGGTTAATGCTCCCTATGTTCCTATGCTCGCAGGTATGGAGCTTGATGCTTATGCTTCTCTTTCATTGATGGGGATCTGGCACCTACTTCATTGATGCTTTTCTTGTGTTGTCCAATTCATGTTTGTTTTCTTTTCTCTATGAGGCATTGCAACTAGAATGCTAAGGGCCATGGTGTTTCCTTAGGTTGTTCGGCTTTTAGTTGGTATGGTGTCTAAAGTTACTGTGGCTGTTTAATGCACTTTTTGTAATATTTACAAATGTATTTATTTATCGATCATGTAGCATTTTAGTAGGAAAATGAATGACGGCTGTCTTCGAAATGGAGGCAGTCCTGGAAGGATGGAGACATGGATGGGCAAGTCAAGCCTTCTGTGTCTGTGATTGTCTGTTTTTTTTCCCATTCAATGTATCTGATGGAAAATAATGCGGATTGCTCTTCCTCACAAGTACAAAATGTGGGGCAGAAATAATAGTAAGAAAAAGGAATATTTTTTTTATGTCAGAGCAGTAAGAATGTATTTTATTTGAGTGAGTAAGAAAGCTGATGTCCTTCTATTCAAATGTTGTGGCATTCATAACAGTAGGGAGTTGCTGCCAGCAGTACTGCATTCCAGCCAGTATACCAAAGTCTTTGCTTCTTGAGAGTACGTGTGACATCCCTTGTCAGGGCCATAAACCAGCGTAGGGTATAAGGTGCTGTCTGCATGCACCCTCCTCAGAAATTGCCTGCCACAGTGAATGCTGGACTCCTGTTCGCCAGTTCCGAAAGCAGATCGCATTTTCAGACGACCATTAAAAGTCTCCAAACCAGATGACAGTTTCTCCTACTGATACAGATAAGTGCCCTATTGGGTTTTTTTCTTTCCCTTCAATTATTGTTAAGTTTTACATGTCAGCTAGAAAGAGGAAGTATGCTTGTGGAATACAAATTCCTCACAAGGACACGCAAGAGAAGTGTGTTTTTTGCTTAGGTGAGGCCCACGACCATACATCCTGCCCCATTTGTAAGTCTTTTGTCCTGAAAACTCTTCACAGCCATCTTGCTGCACTAAAACTATATTTAGAAAATTAGAGACTCAGACGTATTGTGCTTGATATGGAAGGGGGTAGGCCTATCCGAAGAGCTGCCGTGGAAGAAGGTCAAGAAAGTTAGGCTGGAATCCCATGCATCTCAGGTGTCCGAGAAGGTTCTTGAGGCTGATGAAAGCCCGGCATCTTCCCAGACATCTGTTTCCAAGCCAGGTCTGGGAACCTCAAATGAAGTTGAGGTGGTGGAAACTTTTAGTATGTCTGCTGAGGCTATTCAGCCATCAGATCCTGAAGGCAGAGAGGAACCACATCTCAGTCAGTTAGAGGGCCTTGCTCCTTCACTTCCACCCAGGCAGATGACAGCTCCGATTCTCTCTCCACCAGTTACTCCCTTAAAGAAAAAGCAAAAATTTAAACACCCTGAAACCCAACCAGTTCCTGGATGGAAAGTTTTCTCTTTCAGGCCTTACAGACACAACAGACCCTACCAGCCCCCTCACCTCAACCTACTTTACAGGTATCAGAGGAAGAGTACTCCTCTTCAGATGAATCTGTTTCATATGAACCCAAATAGTGTCCCAAAAGATTTCATCACCCCAGAGGAGGAGGACTCCATTACTCCTGATCTCTGGGGAAGAAATCACCTTTGGAGATACAATCTCTCTCATGAGGGAGTATTTTAAATGGCAAGCATCTGAAGTATCTGAAACCAAGAAAAGGTACTTCAATCTTTTACAAATGGAGCAACCTTTTCTTTCAGCAGTGCCCCCCTTGCAGCCTGCCTTCCAGAATGTTTTCTTGGCTGCTTCTCAATCCCCTGATTCTTAACCACCAGCTTCTAAATGATCAGACTGATTCTACAAGGTCCCTCAAGATATCCAATACCTCTTTAGGAACCCACCAGCAGACCCTGCAGTCATTGCTGTCTCTGCTGACAACTCATCTAGGCAACTACCTTCAACTGCTCTTTACCCCACAGACAAAGACAGCAAATTCATGGACAGACTAGGGAAGAAAGTTTATACCTCCTCTACTCTGGCTATAAGAGCTCTCAACTACCAAACACATATGGCTAGATTTGTCCTGGATACCATTACCAAGGCCTCCACATTACTGTCTGAGGCACCAGATTCTCCCATAAATGCACAAATTAATACCCTACTCTCCACTGCATCCCAAGTAACTAGGCACTCAACAAAAGGCAGTTACAATGCTGTGGAAGCCTCATCTAAGTTTGCTGCATCTGGATCCGTCTTGAGGCGTTATTCTTGGGTGAGACTACAACCCCTACCCATGGATGTGCAAACTAAATTGTTGGATGCACCCCTGGATAATAAAGCTCTGTTTGGGCAAGCCTCAGCAGAACTCCTCAAATCTCTTCATCCTATACCAAGATACCACAGGAATTATCCACAAAAACCTTCCTTTGTCAGAAGGCAGTCTTCACACTATGCTCCACAGTCTAAAGGATGCAGACAAACCAGGAAAAACTCTACTCCAAGATTTACAACCAGCTCTTCCACTATGCCCTTTTGAGGCCAGTCTGAAAACTCCAGACCACCTCCTCTGTGACTATCCAACCTTGCACCAACCCCCCCCCCCCATCTCACCCTCTCCCTTCCCTCCTGGCAGATAATCACATCAGAACAATTGGTACTCTCCATCATTCAGTCAGGCTATGTCATGACTTGGTGGATGCTACCATCCTTTTGTGGTATCCTTCAACCACCTACAAGCCAAACCCACCTTTTTCCTCCTATCATTCAACAACTTCTAGATCAAGGTACCATAGAACAGGTACCATGCCATCAAAAAGACATAGGCTTTTACTCCAGAATGTTTCTGGTACCAATGAAGGATGGCCCATGGAGGCCAATCCTAGATTTATCCTTTCTAAACCTCTTTCTCAAAGTTCCCAGCTTCAAAATGATTACCTTATCCCTGCTCTTACCACTCATTCCAACTCAGGCTTTCATGGTAGCCCTGGATTTGCAGGATGCCTGCCTACACATCCCTATTCACCAAGATTACAGGAAATACCTCATATTTGCAATAGGTTCTTGCCATTTGCAATTCTCTGCCTTGCCCTTTGGATTCTCTACTGCTCCTTGAGTGTTCACAAAGTGCCCGGCCCCCATCATTGCTCACTGCAGAACTCAGGGTATTCAGATGTACCCATAAATGGACGACCTGCTCATTCTTCATCAAGACCACCCACTCTTCCTAGTACATCTACAACAGGTAATCTCCATCCTATCTCAATTAGGGTTTATCATAAACCACAAAAAGTCTCACCTGATCCCCTTTCAGGACCTGGTTTTCCTGGGATGCAGGATCAGAACAGACAAAATGAAAGTCTTCATTCCAGATCAAAGAATTGTAGACCTTTGTCTATACTTCCAAAAACTCCTCCCCACACTTCCTTGCTAGCTCTAGAAATTTTAAGACTTCTAGGCTATATGGTATCACTCATACCCATGCTGCCTCTGGCAAAACTCCACATGCAAAAAATCCAGTGGGTCCTGAAAAACTTATGAAGCCAACACTCCCAGCCCCTGGACACCCCCCTCCCCTTATTTCAATGTTTGAAGAAGGAACTCCAGTGGTGGATATCAGCTCTCCACCTCAACCAAGGCACCCACCTTCAGGTCTCTGCACCCCTCCAACAGGTCTCCACATATGCTTCCGACTTGGGGTGGAGGCAGTGCTACTTAAAAACCAAAAATAACTCTCAGTGCAGGACACACGGTCCAATCCAAGGCAAAAGGACCATATCAACATCAAAGAAATGAGGGCTTTACATCTGGCCCTACTAACCTTCAAACCAGTCATTCAGCCAGGAACCCTGAAAGTAATCACAGACAATATGACAGCCCTTTGGTACATAAGCAAGCAGGGGGGAACAAAGTCCTACACTCTGTAAAGCCTAGCAATCCAGATCTGGAACCTAGCAGTATCCCTCCACATTCATCTGGTAGCTGTTTATATCCCTTCAAAGGAGAATGTCATGGCAGACTTCCTGAGCAGAACTTCAGCTCCCAGTCATGAATGGATGCTTCACAGGGAAGTATTTCTGGACATAATCCACAGGTGAGATATTCCACAAGCAGATCTTTTTGCCTCTGCCCAGAACAAACAGATGCCCAAATTCTGCACAAGGAATCTGCATCCACAAGAGTGGAAAGTGGACTCCTCCTTCTCTTAGGAGGGAATGTACCTCTCTGCTTTCCCCCCTTCACTTTAATTCAGAAAGTCCTTCTGAAAATATTGCAGTACAAGCAACAAATCCTACTGGTGACCCCATTTTGGCCAAGACAGCATTGGTTTCCCCTCCTACACCTGATAGCCAAGGGCAATCACCACAGGATACCCCACCGAATAGACCTGCTCACACAGGATGGGGGATCCCTACTACACCCTCAGGTGAACAGTCTGAAATGAACCTTATGGGTGATAGAGTTTTGATCCCCTACAGACACCTATACTTAGAGGATGTACTCAATGTTCTGCAGAAGGCCAAAAAGCCTAATACCAGGAGAAACTATATATTCAAATGATACAGATTCTCCTACTGGTGTCAAAGGAAAAACTAGGACCCTCTGACTACTCCTATACCTATAGTCATTTCCTATTTGTGTGAGCGACTTTAATCAGGACTAACATACTTATCAGTCAAAGAGAATTTACCTGCCATCTCTGCCTGCCTGCCTATTTCCCCTCCTCTGGCTTCTAGACTGAAGATTAAACTTTTCTTCAAATTGGTTCTTCACATCAGGCCTCCCAGGAAACCGACCCCTCCCCCTTGGGACCTGAACTTTGCACTAGAAAAACTTACATTGCCACCCTTTCAACCAGCGCATTCAGTATCCCTGAAGCTATGCACACTGAACACAGTTCTACTAGTGGCCCTTACATCCATCAGGAGGGTATCAGAGATACAAGCCCTCATGGTTACCTCTCCCTACCTTATTTTCTACAAGGACAGAGTTGCTCTCAGGACCAACTCTTCCTTCATGCTGAAGGCAGTTAATGAACTTTCACCAACCAGACCATTAGTCTACTGGTTTTCTACCCTCAACCACAAAATTCCTCAGAAAGGACTCTCCAATCCTTGGATGTCCACAGACAACTGAGGTATTACTTAGACAAAACCAAACCTATCAGAAATTCAGATCAACTTTTCATCTCCTTCCACCCAAGAGCTCTAAGGAAGGCAGTCTCCAAGCAAACCATTTCCTTATGGATTTCTAAATCCATTACCTTATGCTACTCTTACCATGGAAAATCTCTTCACACTCAAGTCAAACCTCACTCCACCAGGGTAGCTGCTTCCTCAGCTGCCTTTTTCAAAGGAATTGACTACGTTTCCATCCTGGAAGCTGCCATTTGGACTTTTGTCCACACCTTTACTAAACATTACAAACTGGACCTAGTCTCTAGAGCTAGGGCAGGGTTTGCCAGGTCTATCCTCCAAGGGATCATTGACCAGGGAACCCAATCCTCCACCCAGAATCATATCTAAAAGCTCCTGTACTCTCCCTACTGTTATGAATAATGCAACATGTGAATAGAAGTACATAGAATACTTGTGTAATAACTTACCATAACCTTAGACATCCTTCTCTTCCATGTTGCAGTATTCAGCCCCCCCCACCTACCCCTCTACCTTACCATCTTACATACCATACTGACTTGTGAGGACATAACCCTTCTATCCCCCAGTTTCTCCACTAAAGACAAACTTCTTGCTACCCTGACTCTAAGGACTCCCTTGAGACCCTTCTACCCACAGGAGTACTACTATATGCAGCAGTTCATTCTGAGGAGGGTGCATGCAGATGTCATCTTTATACCCTACGTTGGTTTATGACCCTGACAAGGGACGTCGCATGTACCCTCCAGAAGCAAAGACTTTGCTATACTGGCTGGAAGGTGGTGCTCCTGGCAGCTACTCCCTACTGTTATGAATACTGCAAAATGGAAGAGAAGGACATCTAAGTTTATGTAAGTTCTTTCACAACTATTCTTTTTTTTTCATTCAAGAGAGTAGCATGTCTCTTGGCTGTACAGTTTTTCTGTGGAGTGTTCAGATTTTTGTCTTGTGTTTTGGTCTGTTTTTTATGGATTGGCAGCAGATCACTGAGGGCTGAGGTTGGACACTGATGACAAAATTTCGGGTTCCGTACTTTTCTCATTACAGAATTTGTGCTGGTCTAGGGTCTGTTGTTTATCAACTTTTTTAGAATTGTGAAGGTGGTATTTAAGCATTGTCCCTATTTTGGACCTTGTCCTTCTTTGTTTGTGGCTTTGCCCAGATTCTTGTTCTGGGTATGCCTTTGTTTGCTGTCCGTGCTATATGGTTATAATCTTGCAGTAATTAGAGCCTGCCTTTTGTTGTATTTTTTTATTAGTCCACTAGATGTCAGTAAAGGTTTTAAAAAAAGGCATTTGAAATAAGTAGTATTGAAAATGTTATGTAACATGTCAAACTTCATATGACATGCTTTATAGATTTAAAATATTTATTGGCTCTGATGCAAAGTATGCCTTCTCTATATGATGAATGGAAAATGTGTTTAATGGCAGTACATTTGTACGTTTTGAATGTAAGTGATTTTTTTTAAATGCATCTCTTCAAGCTATAGCAACTGCATTGTCTAACACATGAAAGTTGTTAGTAATGACTAAGATGAGGCCTTTGTAAATGCATTGCAGTCAAAGTATAATAATATATATTTTACAAAACAAATGATGCCTATATATGTGAACTTATATATAAAGGATGTGCAGTTAGAAGTGTATCACAAAAGATACAAGAATGGTCAGTGGTATTTCAAACAATTGTCTTTAATTACAGTATTATTAGTATTGCATTTACAAATCGAGTCAGTATGTAACCATAAAATATCAACACAGTATGTTGCTTCTCTATATATCTATTTCATTTATTTATTTAATTTTATTTGTTATCCTGGGATTTTTGGCTGCTCCTGGGTCCCATTCAGCAACAACGGAAGTCAAAGAGAATATGCATTCCCATTAACTGAGCATATAATAACACTGTACATACAATCATATGATATTTTTTTTAACTAACATAAAGAATTGTACTACATTATATAAACTTTGCACAGCTTTAATAATTACAGGATATATGCAATTCTTATTAATGAAACAGTTTAGGTCACCTTACCATATATAGGTTCATGGATTTATGGTAGGTTACTAGACTAAGACCCCAGGGCCTTTATAAGATTAGTCATCTTGTGCCCATGTTCTGTAGTTGATTTTGGTTGGATGGTTGTTTTTTACATAGTGAGGCTTATGATTAACATTGATTTCCCCTGCACATGAGGGACATGGATATCATCCAAAGGGTAAATCTGTCCTTCCAGCTGTCTGGGTTGTATTTTAGTGGGGTTATTGAGGAGCTTTGCTTCATGTGAACTGGGAGTTTATTCCAGAGGAGTGGCAGGCTCTGGGAAATATATATATCTTTCCAGTATGCTCTGCTGATATCACATGCTAGGTTGAGATCCCTGGAGCAAGTGACTCTTATCCCATTTAATTTTGGATTTGCAGTGCTTCCATTAGACAGAGTTAGAGATTGTTCTGCAGTCTACACACAAGTTGCCTCTCAGCAGTCTATAAGATACTGAGTTACATAGTGTGAATTTAGTTTTTGCCATTTGCACATATTCTAGTAAACTAGGAATTATCCTTTTTATTCAGAAATACATTTGAGAAATTCTTTTGTGTTACTTTTTGACTGGATGTTACAGAAGCGCCCTGTAGTTCTTGAGGAGGGTACTAATAAGGAAATAAGTCAGTCTTTGTTTACCCTGAGTGTAAAAATGAACTATCCATCATTTTGTAGTATTCTCTACACAGATACCTCCAACAGAAAGAAACAAAACATGCATCCTTGAATATCTGACTGTACTAAGTATGGGATTGTGCCACCTTTGAGCTAAATTATACAGTCTCAGTGAGTAGTAGTACTGGATTAAAAATAATTGGTTATATTCATTTCAAGTTTAGATGGCATGATTGTTTAAATTATAGTTTGGTATACCATATTGCCATGAACAGATATTTTATGCAACAATAAGTTGCATAGAGCTGCTGTAAAACATATTAATGGCCCATGTGTTTCCTGAAAGCTGTTCTTTTCTGTATACCATGACCTTATTTTCAGTAATGTTGAACAATCCTGTAATATGGTATTAACCATTATCCAATCATGTCATCGGCCCTGAGTAATGGGTGGGATTGAGATGGATTTGCTGTTGTGCAATCAGGAGGTTGTTTCAGTACTACTTACCTCATTCACATAGTTCAAAAGGCTACTAGTGGAATCACAAAGACGCTGGAGACGTGAATAAATTCCACACTTTTAATGAATGTTTAGCGCTTTCATCTAGTACAACTAGACTTCATCAGAACTGCAATTAAATAAAATAACACCATTTAAATAGTAATAAGTACATATCAACGCCAATGAGATACACATATTTAATCCCAGCCCATTTCCTATGTCATCACTTCCTCAGAAAAGGGAACTGGTTTGAAAAAATATATACATGCACAACACAAAGAAAACACCTTAAAAACATTAAAAGTTAAAAAAATTAAAGAATTAAAGAATTAAAAACTTGAAAAAGACCCTCCAGTACATGAAACCAAATCTTTTATAAATAACATGGAAATTGAATTGTTATAGTAAACATTATTGAAAATATACAAATTAATACATATTTTGCACCATTAAAATTAATATGTATACCTATTATTAACAAAAAACTGGAATAGAACAATTCCCATCCCTATCAAGCACATATCCTAGTTTCTAGGATGGGCTTGATAGATATGCTGTCATTAATGCCAGACTTTACTGTGGCATTTAAAGTTATTTGCCACTTTACCTCTCTCTCACTTAATAATACCTTCAGATATCCACCCCTAGGATTAAGATATAATACATCTAGTATAGCAAATCTGAAGGTTTGGCATCCTGGACTATCCCTAACATGTCTATATAAAGCATTATTGACATCACTCTTTCTAATAGCATACAAATGGGCATATATCCTATTTTTCAAATGCCGACCAGTTTTTCCTACATAAAATGCTGGACAGTTATCACATAAAGCGAAATAAATGACATTCTTGGTTTGACAATTTCCTTTCATAAAATAAATCCTATTCTTACTCTGATTTTTAACTTGTATGGTAGGTTCTTCCAGACTAGCAAAACAATAATTGCATCTCCCACATTTTACAGTTCCTGTCCTTTTATGCTGATTATGTGTAACTCTTGTATATAATTTGTTTTTCAAATTCTGTCCAATCTTATTTACAAATTTAGGGTGTTTACCTACATGCTCATATATCACCGAGTCACTTTTTAACATACTCCAATTCTGGAAAATAACATTTTAACTGCAGATGTATGTGTATTGTAGGGTACAACAAAAGCCCTATTAAATTCTTTACTTGTATGAGCAGAGTCAGTGTGTATTTCATTCAATGTTCCATGCCCTAATAGGGGTTTATATGTCTTCCCCCATTCATTTGAAACATACATAACCACATCATCCTCCATCTTACTAGGATATCCTCTGTCTTTTAACATAGTACCTATGAATTTCATTTGTCGTACCATGTCCGAATAATCCGAGGTCATGCGGGCTGCCCTGATACACTGTCCTTTAACTATATTTTTCTTCAAATGGTAAGGATGACAACTGCTGTACTGCAAATATGAATTGCTAAACGTGTCCTTTCTAAAAATCTGAGATTTGAAACCACAGGGGGTATGCGTAATGAGTGTGTCTAAATAAAGAAGCTCCCTTGTACTAATATTATATGTAAATCGCAGAAATGTGCTAGTTGTATGCAAATAATTAACAAATTCCTGCACATTTTCCACGTTGCCATCCCAAATCATAAAGACATCATCCAAAAATCTAAAGTAACCCTTAATATACTACATCCATACACTCTTGAATACAAATTCATTCTCCCAATCTAAAAGAACTAGATTAGCATATATAGGAGCACTGGCGGCACCCATCACCACTCCCTTGTTCTGTATGTAATACTCTCCCTCAAAATAAATGAAGTTGTAATCTAATACAATACTCATAAATTCACTAATGAGCTGAATCTTTTTCCCAGTTTAGCTGTGTATAGTTCTTTATACAATTTACAAACCTCTCCATACCTTCCTCTCTAGGGATACAAGAAAATAAATTCACCACATAAATAGTGACTAAAACCAACTCGTTCTTCCACAAGGATGGTGTTAATCTACTGAGAAAATCCCAAGAATCTTTTATAATATGTGTAACATTCTGATAAATAGGTTTTAACCAATTATCCACAACCTTTCCAAAAGGGAAGGTTTTTGACTTACTACCCGATATAATGGGTCTGTATGGGGGGTGAATTATATCCTTATGGATTTTTGGAATACCCATAATAGTGGCCAACTTAGGATGCTCTACTTTCAAGAATCTGTACAAGTTGTTATCAATTCTATCTTCTATTAATAATTCCTCCAATAAAGCATCAATACGTTGATAGGCTATATTAACCTCATTGATAGATGAAACTTTGTATGTAACAGTATCTTGTAGAATGTTATGAATGGCATTTAGATAGTCATTTGTATCCACAATAACCACACCTCCTCCTTTATCAGGTTGTAAGATTTTTATATCCTTATTAGCGTTTAAGTCATGTAATACATCTTGTTTACTAAAACTGAATCTTACTCCAGACCGTTTTTGTCTGTCAAGTTCATACATTTCATCTATGACCACTTTTTCAAAGCTGGCCAATAAAGGATGTAAAGGAGGGTTATAGGTGCTGTTTTATATGTATTCATTTGTATATTTTCAATAATGTTTACTATAACAATTCAATTTCCATGTTATTTATAAAAGATTTGGTTTCATGTACTGGAGGGTCTTTTTCAAGTTTTTAATTCTTTAATTTTTTAACTTTTAATGTTTTTAAGGTGTTTTCATTGTGTTGTGCATGTATATATTTTTTCAAACCAGTTCCCTTTCTGAGGAAGTGATGACATAGGAAATGGGCTGGGATTAAATACATGTATCTCATTGGTGTTGATATGTACTTATTACTATTTAAATAGTGTTATTTTATTTAATTGCAGTTCTGATGAAGTCTAGTTGTACTTGATGAAAGAGCTAAACTTTCATTAAAAGTGTGGAATTTATTCACGTCTCCAGCGTCTTTGTGATTCCGCTAGTAGCCTTTTGGATTCATTTCGTTTTGGTTGTAGTGGCTACTTGGACTTTTTTTCTATTAGTTGCCTCAGCATGAATTCGCTGGATGAATTCTAATCCTAGGGGTGGAAACCTGAAGGTATTATTAAGTGGGAGAGAGGAAAAGTGGCAAATAACTTTAAATGCCACAGTAAAGCCTGGCATTAATGACAGCATATCTATCAAGCCCATCCTAGAAGCTAGGATATGTGTTTGATAGGGATGGGAATTGTTCTATTCCAGTTTTTTGTTAATAATAGGTATACATATTAATTTTAATTGTGCAAAATATGTATTCATTTGTATATTTTCAGTAATGTTTACTATAACAATTCAATTTCCATGTTATTTATAAAAGATTTGGTTTCATGTACTGGAGGGTCTTTTTCAAGTTTTTAATTCTTTAATTCTTTAATTTTTTAACTTTTAATGTTTTTAAGGTGTTTTCATTGTGTTGTGCATGTATATATTTTTTCAAACCAGTTCCCTTTTCTGAGGAAGTGATGACATAGGAAATGGGCTGGGATTACATACGTGTATCTCATTGGTGTTGATATGTACTTATTACTATTTAAATAGTGTTATTTTATTTAATTGCAGTTCTGATGAAGTCTAGTTGTACTAGATGAAAGCGCTAAACATTCATTAAAAGTGCGGAATTTATTCACGTCTCCAGCGTCTTTGTGATTCCGCTAGTAGCCTTTTGGCTTAATTTCGTTTTGGTTGCAGTGGCTACTTGGACTTTTTTTCTATCATTCACATAGTTGTCAAACATAAGTTTACTTTTGTATGGAATTTACTCATAAAGGACAAAACAATGGAAAGCTAATCATTCCTCCTCTAACTGCCAGTAATATGAAATGTTAAAGCAAATCATACCTTTCTGTAACTCCTATGTTTATAATAAAAATGCAACTTCTCTGTTCTTGTTACCAGAACTAAACATTAAGATAAAGAAGGGAATTTTTTCTTTTACAAGCAACAAAAGGTAACATTAAATATTTTAGAATCGACTCAAGTCTTTGAAATCATACAGATTTAGGAAGATATCTGCAGCATACAGAAATTGTGTTACACTTTGATAAGTGCTTCTGTAGCACAAGAGTTATGTTTTTGTGAGGAAAGGAAGTGTCTCTTTTTCTGCAAATGTATCATCAGAATGCTTAATGCAGAAAGTAACAGTTCTTTTAAATGCAACTTTATTTATTGACCTCTGTTTAAAATATGCCAGTTGTTTATGCCAAAGCATTTAATGACTCATTTTTCAGAAAATGTAATATTTTATAGAATATAAAAAATATTGTGATATTGTTTTTTTTTTTACTAAAACTTCATATGACTCAGTTATTTCATTTTTACTTCTCTGTTCAGTAAATGAATATGGATATCAATAAAGCAAATCCTCTTAATAGTGGGGAAAGTATGGTGAAATGTTAGCTTGTGGTTTGGATTAAATCATTCAGTAAAATATAAAGTTAATTATTATATCATTTGATGTAGCTTTGATAATCACAATTTAAATCACTGAGGTACTATTTTGTAAATAAGTTATGTGTAATAATTCATTATATTTGCTGTGACATATTGGGGTGGGTATTGTACTGTTCCTTATATTGTTGAGTTGAACTATAGGAAGTTGTGTAGATCTGATTTTCATACCTTTTTCTTTCATTTTTTTGTATTTATCTAAAGAATTCATAGAAATATTTTAGTGTGACATATCCTTTATTTTCACTGTGGTATCTAACACTGACATATACTTTAGTGTCATTAATATACAGTGTAATTCAGATGTTTGTTTGCTGAACAATTGAAGTTATTGAAATTATGTAAAGTATGTCAAGTTAATATAAATATTTATCTTATACATGTTCAGATTTACTAGAGATATTAGATCTAACAAATCTTTGTAATTATAAGTAATAATCAAAATACTTAATCTCTGCATTTATTCATTTGTTTCTTTAGTGCATTAAGTAGATATTTAAAAGTTCTATTTTATAGATCTAATACTTTCAGGTTTTCCTTTTTTTCAACATTATCCTTGATTTTTCATTTCTTTCTTCACTTGCTAGAACAGTATCATTTAAAATTATACTATTCATTTAACATAGTCTTCTTTATTCATTGCTTACTTGTAATGCTCATCTTGGGATAGTTTGATAGCTATAAAGGGTAGACTGATAGATTTTCACTTATCTATTAGACTAGGAATTTCGATCATTCCATGTTTGTTGTTGAAATTTTATAGTACCATTGTTATAATGTTTCCTATTTTACTTTTATCCTTATTTTTCTTTTAGACCAGAATCAATAACCTTTAAATTCCTAATTATAAAAAAATATCCTATTTCAATTTTTTCTTTATGTAACTATTTATCAATATATAAAGCAGAGGGTTTTTGGGATTCAATAATAATTATTAGTAAAGGTCATTGTATATACATATGGTATTAACGTTATTATCTTTAAATACTAATGATTTAAATAATCCAAGGAAAAGATCACGTTTGATTAGATATCTGAATATCAATAAAGCTCAAGTAGTATTTCTTCAAGAAACCTGTTTTAAAACAACTGAAAGGGATAATTGCAATCCCTGCAATTACTCAATAATAATAAACTCAATAATAGACTTTGGTAATTGGTCAATCTCTATTGGTTTCCCGGCATGGGGGTAAAGATTGCTATAAAAATCTAGATTTTATCACAAATACCTATAAAGGTAATGTAATACTGGGAGGAGACTTTAATTGTATTCTAGATAATTCTGATGCTAAGAGAATGCTAAGACTTACTACCATAGCAAAATTTCTTAAAAGATGGATTAAGTCTCTTAACCTACTCAATACATTTAATGTTAAAGGCACAAATTCATTAAAATTCTCATATCAAGATCATATATTTGGTACTCAAACAAGAATAGATAGAATCTTGATCTATCTTGATCTCTCATGATTTATACTCAAAAACCTAATATTTTACCATACTCCCTTGTCCTTTATCTGACCATGATGTTCTCATTCTTATGATTCAAACTGACTTTAAAAGGCTACATTTCTTATCTAGAATTTCAGCCTATATAACAAAAATTAAAGATTTTAAACCTTGGCTTATCTCAGAGTTACAATTTTTTCTCAAATCAAATTATATTTCAGATGCTAATATAGTCATGCTTTGGGTTGCATTAAAGGCTTACATTTATGGCAAAACTCTTTTGTTGTTTAAAAATAAAATTAAAGAATGGGACTTGGAATTACTAAATATTCAGACACAACATTTAACTTTTAAATCTAATGTTTCTAAAAATACAACTGATGATAAAAAGAGAATAGAAAACTAAATAAGAAATATTGAGATATTTTATCTCCTAAGATGCACATGATGCTGGAAAGATTTGAATTAAATTCCTATTCTTTTTCACCCATGCATATGCATAACTTGTCAATGAGGGTTAAAATGCATTCCAAATCTATTAATATTATTAAATTTTTCACAAAGGTACAAAAAGCTAACTGGCATTTGAGATATACTTGATGTGTTTAAACATCACTATTCAGATCAATTAAATCTAATAATTTAGAAGTCAGTTTTCAAGATTAGGCCTAGATTCTTCTAGTATTAAGAAAATTCCAAAAAAATTAAAATTGAATCTTCAATCAAAAATCTCATATAGTGAATTTATAGATAAAATTATGAATTCCAAACCTAATAAATCTCCAGGTATGGATGGTATTATTATAGAAATCTATAACCTTTTTCCTCTATCTATCACTTCCTTTTTTCACAAAACTTTAATAGAAATGCAGTCATTTGGCAATACTCCTCCTTCTTGGAAATATTTGTTAATAACTCCTATTTTAAAAGATAATAAAGATCCCAAACATGTACTTCTTACAGACCTATCTCTCTTTTAAATAATGATTATAATATGTTTATGTCCATCCTTGCTGACAGATTGAAGGCTCCTTTGTCTCTCATAATTAATGATGATCAATCAGGATTTATTTGTAATAGACATACACATGACAATATTAGAAGAGTTTTAACTCTTAATGGATTCTTAAATATAGAAAATGAAGAAACCCTGATAATTGATTTTGACATTGAAAAAGCTTTTGACTCTTTAAATTGGGTTAATTTATTTTATTTAAAGTTTTTTTTTCCTTCTGCCTTTAGCTCTCTTTTAAATAATACTTATAAACATAGCTTATGTTAAATTAAGTCCTTTAAGTAAGGGTACTAAATAAGGTTGCCCCTTGTCTCCTATTCTATTTGCACTCGCCATTGAAATTTTTGCTATGTTAATAAGAAATAATGCTAAGATTAATGGTATTGATATATATAATCAGTACTGCTCTAAAATTATGTTATTTGCAGATGATGTTTTGCTATCATTACCAAATTCAGAAAACCTCTTTTGCAATTAGAATCTTTAATCGAAAATTTTCAAGCAGCTTCTGGTTTACAGTTTAATAAACTAAAATCTAAATACCAGTTACTAAACCAAAAGGGAAAAAAAATATAAAAATCGTAGTGGACAACAAGTAGATTTTCTTGATTATCTAGCTATCATTTTATGTAACACCATAGAGAAATCAATAAATGCCAATGGAATAAAATATTTATCTCATTTGAAGATAGGTTACAACTAATAAAATTATTCTTCTCTCCGAAATATTATATATAATTCAAACTTTTTTTTAATCTCCCCTGATATTCATTTCATCAAGGACATACATAAACTCTTATTAAAATGTCTTTGTTCTCCCAATAGAAGTAGAATTGATTTTTCACATCATATTGGACCATGGGGTCAAGGGGGATACATTTTCCAGATATTGAAACTTGTATTACATCCTCAATATTTAAAGTAATTTTTGAATTGGTTAGATCTAAATTATGCCTCTAACTGGAAATCCTTACATTTAACCATTTTACTAAATGAAAACAACTTCTTAACCAACCTTTCCTTAAATGAACAGTCTAACATTTTTTCTCCTTTGTTACATCACCCAATACAACTCTAAACCTACTAAATTTAATTCTATGAACTATATTTTTAATGATTTTAGAAAGTTTATTAATGCCAATGTTGACATTAAAATCTGGTTTGAACTTTTAATACCCTTTAGTACTACAAAACATTTTCTGATAAGATGCACAGAAATATATTTACTTCTTGGGATGCAAACAATTAATTTGTTGGCAGCAATGTATAAAAGAAAATAAAGTATTAGATATTCAACATCTTATGAAAGAGTTTAACTTGTCATCTCAAGACTGACTACTTTTGCAAAGCATAATAAATTCTCTCAGGATATTTGCAATATACCTAGTAACTCTTCTTTTAAAGATAAACCTAAATTAATAACTTCTTTATATAAAATTCTATATAATAAATCTAATATACAAAACATTATTTCTAAATTATACACATTTTTAATAAATTATAAAACAAAACAGCAACAAAAATTTTGGAAACATATTACTATGAGACATATTCCTAATATATCTCAAGAATGCAAATCTAAAATGTTATCATCTGTGAAACTCACGTCATGGTCAATATTGGAGTATATACACTTGGAAATTTTTACACAGGGCTTTTCTAACCCCAAGTAAGTTAACTAAATCTAGTAAATCTGAGAGTATCTCTTGTTGGAGGTGTTTACAGACCTGTAAAGCAGACTGGTTTCTCATTTTTTATGAATGTCATAAGCTAAACCAATTTTGTAGTGACATAGATGACATCTTAAAAGCTTTGTTTACTGATTCATTGTTATTAAAAAAAACCTTAGTATTATTCAATGCCAATGTTGGCCTTCCTTTGAATAAAGATATGTTGATTCTTCTATGGTCAATACTTTTGAATACTTGGAATTCTACTGCTTCACCATTCTTGGAAGACTTCTTATCCTTACTGAATGAGTCAGCACTAAAGGAAACTAAAGTCAAAGAATGCAGAATTTATCTCAAACCTCTTGTTAAAAGTCCTTGGAAGAAAGCTATTACTCTTATCAATACTCTATAAATGGACATTAACTCTCTAATGAAATTTGAAAGTTATCTATTTTATATGCTTATTCATTTAGGATTTTTTTCTGTGTTGAATTTTCTTTCATTATTGTCAGGCTTTTGTACATATTGTATATAATTAATCTTGTTTAATTTGGTTATCAGTTTATGTTTTAAGAATTTATTATTTCATTATTTGACAAATAAAAAATACATTTTAGTAAAAAAAAAAAAAAAAACAAGTGAGCACTGAGCCACTACTCAGATATGGAATGTGCCCCTAGATCAGAAATGCACACAGCATGGCAAACTGAATAACGGCAGCAATTAATAAAATTTCTAAATATTTTTCTGTGGTCTTTTAGGTGAGAAGCATGATATAAAAGAGCCCTTGTATTTAAGGTTAGTTGAGTTACACAGCAAACGATGTGAGGAGGGAAAGCCACTTACTTATACCTGCTCATGTCAGTTTTACTTACAGAAGGTCACGCTGTCAGATCATGCTGGCAAATCAGAAGTCTGTTGGTTCTATTCCCACACCTGATACTTGGATTCATTTTCAAAGTCTGACACTGTAGTGCAGCATAATAGAAGTGTTGCACTCATCAGTGTATCTATCATCCTTCAGATCAGATGTTGCATGCATGTTCCATCTGCCAGAGTTAGTAGATGAGAAAAATCCCATGGCACTTATTGAAAAGATTAGGAGATGCTTCCTTTGTGCCCTGGTCAAATTTGCCCTAGTTGTTTGAATGCCATCTCAGGTCCCACAAAGCACAAATAAATAAATTGTTATATATGTAGTTGGAGCCATTGCCTGATCACATGTTTTTTATGTATTTATTTATTTACATTTGTTAATGGGTACAGCAGTAATCACTGATTACCAAGTTTAGTCTCAGCTAGGGGAAAGCATTAAAGTTTGACTATTATAGAACTATATTGCAAGACATACTATGTATAATTACACAGTTGATGCAAATATACAGGAATTATGCATAGCAAAGCGGTAGACAAATGTATGCAGTTTCTCCAGAGTCATAAAGAAAGATGAGCAGGTATATAAAACATGCCATAGATTGTTACAGTTATGTTCAAACTAATACATCTTTTGACACATAATTATATAGATGGCTGAGATTGCTTACAGTACAAATTCAGAGTTTGAAGTACTTTAACAGTGCATTAATATGGCAAGAGTTTTAAGTATGGCGGGCTAAAAGCAGAGGGAACACAGAATGTAACAGTAAGTGGGAGTTTGTGGTTTGATTTGCTTGCATGATTTGAAATATTGCACTGGTGTTTTACCATTTTAAGAGGTGCATTTTTAGCTGAGGATATAGAATAAGTTTCTTTAAGTGAGGTTAGTATGGGTTTCCAGATTTTGGGACCTTGTGCAGAGAAGCAGTAGATGTGTGCACTTGAGTTTAGTTTGCAGGGCCCGTAATGAGGGTGCAGAATGGTCAAGGTTTCTAAGGTTGCAGGCTGGAGAGTCTTATATTAGTCTGGAAGCTAGTGGAGAGACAGTTTGATTTTCTAGTAGCTTTAACAGGTGTAATCTGAGGAGATCTGCCCTTTGACAGAAAGCAATTTTGCTTTTTCTAGTGTTTCCACTGGTGTTTTTCTTTTGCTAAGGTGGGATAAACATGCTTATTTTATTGGTAAGTGTTTCAACAAGAATGCAGTTTTCTTTTTAAGCATATGCAATTAAGGAAAGGCCTTATTCTAGTTGTAGTAGTACAGTGCCTTTTATTTTGCAATTTTGGAAGATTTTGAGAGCAAGGGGAGATTTTGTTAACCAGATAAATAGTGGGTTTATTTTCTTTCCTATTGTCTAAATGTAAGCAGACACTGAAGGAACTATATAGAGTCCTAGGAATTTAAATGTGTGCTTTTTTAGAGTGGCATTGCTGTGGTCATTGTTTTGTAGAATGGAGACAGTTTTGTTTAGATTTTGTTTCGTACTGAAGAGCATGCTTTTTGTTTTGGCTGAAATCTGTATGTTTATTGTTATTGATCCACTGTAATAGGTAAAGGAAGTCTGACTGAAATTGTTATTATAAAGCTGTGAGGAATTTATTTGAGAGGATAGCCCTATTTCATAAGCACAGAGTAAGAACGAGAGATGAAGAAGATCCAGAGGCAGTTAGTTGAGAAATATGGAGAAAAGGAGTAGACAAGAATGGACCCTTCTGGAACACCTTGTTCAGATTGGCATGTGAAGAGAGACAGAGAAAGAGAAAGAGAAAGGAATAATTGTAACACAGAAGTGTTGATTAGGCATATACCTTTGGGACCCAGGTAGAATATATGAGATAATGCCAATATCAAGCAGATAGTACAGAAGTAGATTGTGATCCACTAGATGTAATGCCTTTTTCAGATCAATAAAGAAGGCATTTGTGAGTTGTCCCTTGTCCATCCATAGTAGGATATCACTAGTTTTGATCTGTAAAGCTATTGAGCTATTCCAGCCAGACTTAGATAAAACCATACAAAAACAAGGACCTGTATGAATATTTGGCTTTGTATGCTTGTGTGTGTGTGTGTGTGTGTGTGTGTGTGTGTGTGTGTGTGTGTGTGTGTGTGTGTGTGTGTGTGTGTGTGTGTGTGTGTGTGTGTGTGTTTGTGTGCAGTTACTATAAACACTGACAGAAATGGGATATGGGATACCTTCTTGAAGGTTGCAATGGATGAAAACATGTCACAGAGTCTCACAGTAGGATATATAGTTTGGTCATCAGTTCATGTGCGCTATAGACACATAGTTTTCAAACATATACTATGTGGTACTTAATGGTGCACAGTATGAGTAAATTATTCACTTAAGTGTGTTGAGTTTAGCTTTAAGGATAGGCAAACTAGCTGTCCATAGAGGGTGCTATTTTGTTAAAGTGAACTTAAAGGTTTACTTATTTTAAAGTATCCAATTAAGAGCTGGAACCATAATAGGTCAATGCATGTTTCAGCTACATTATAGAGACCACTGTCCCTATCCACTGCATTCTATTCAGTAGTCTTTATTAGCTCAAACACATCACATTAGGTTGCTCTCTCTCTTCTTACATCTGTGAGATGTTGTGCCCCAAAACCATATTCAAATTTTAAACACTGAGCTATAGGGAACAAACATCCTGTCCACAACTGTGACTAATGTGGTAAATGTGGTTATGGTCTATATCTCAGTGGGCAGAAGCAGCTTGCTTTCAGTGTCCATTTAATCACTTGTCCCCCCTTCTTATACCAGCAATGCTTTCCATCACAGACAGCCACTCTTTTTTGCACTATGTATGTTACTGCATGCTAAGTTAGCAAAATCAATACAGGTTAGACAAATAGCAGAACAGAGATAAATTACGATATAAAGACGTATTATAAGTACAATGAGAAAGACTTAATTAGCAGCTCATTACCATGTCTCTGAATCAAGCATTCAGCTGTAAAGTCTGACTGAGCTAATATTCTCCTTAGCATCCCATCATCCCATGCATTGCATTAGCAAGGGCACCCCATACATGCAGATATAGACACATTCTGACATTCATGCACACAAACACACTCATACTCACATGAGACATTCTCACAAACAAACACACTCTACAATAGCCTCTATTCAATGGAGGCCTGGAAGAAAAGGTTCACTGATTAGATTGTCTAAACAATGCACTGATGTTAACATCAATTACAATAGAATATCAACATTTTCTGGATGACAATTTATCTGAGTGCGGAAGTTTTGTAATGTGTAGAAACGTGTGCTATAGTTGTACTGGGATATGCTTCGATTAAAAATGGGAGACAAGAATTTCATAAAAGTAAGAAAGTTTGGGAGAACACTTAGATGAGGATGTTTTCTGCTTGTGGGTAATAAAAGCAAATTGATGAGGACAGCCTCAGTTAGAAAAAAAACAAATAGTCAGACAGAGTCAAATCTGGCCTTAAGACTGTAGAGAAGAGTGAGCACCTGTATGGTAAATTAAGGCATCTGAACCCTAGATTTAGACAACAGGCCTCTGACTATCTACTAGCATTAGTTACTACGGTAATGCCATTGTTGTCTACTTTCTGATTATTACTTTCCTAACTAAAGTGTCCATAATAACCTCTTTAAGTGAAATAGGTAGCATGTGACACTTAAACGACTCTCATTAGTTTCTTGATGTTTCATGCCTTCAGCTAGGTATAGTTTTTGCAGGTTAATGATTACTGTATGTGTCACTGGAAATGACACATTCACGCTCAAAAGACTGGAATATTTGGTACAATTAATAACTGCTTTAGAACCAATGTAAAGTGAAGCCATGCTTTTAGGTGTGCTTTTTCAGTTTATTTACATCTGCCTTTTTTATTTGCAGCTTTTCTTACACTGAAGTTAAAGGACATGAAGGTCAATGTCTGGATTGGCTTGAATGATATCAACAATGAAGGACAGTTTCTCTGGACGGATGGTCAAGGAGTATACTACACAAACTGGGCCAAAGGATTCCCCACGGTACATATTCCTTCCCAGTCCTTTAGAAAGCTCAGCCTACTGGCTTAATAACAAATATCTGGCTAGTGCTTAATCCTAATTTCTTTGCAAATGTTTGAGGTTCTGAAAATAATTAATTTATTAAATATTTCACAAAATTCAGTAAAACTGAATTTCAAGTAATCTGCCTAAAACAATTAGCAAATGCAGCATGGAAATAGTTATATAGTACGTGTTTTATTCTTAATGAATATTTATTTGAACAAGATGGACAACCTTAACTAAGGTTAACAAAGGCCATTTAGTTTTCTCTTTTTAATCTCTGTATATTTTGTTTTCCTTTTGAAATATGGTAGTATAAGTGATGAAGTTTTTTTTTTTCCTTTTTTCCTTAGAATATATATTAACAGGTGCCATGATTGCTTTATTTATGTATTATTTATTTATTTATGTTTGTTGCCCAGGATCATCCAACTGAGATGGTTCCATTTTCAGTGGAGAATGAGAGAGAATAAGCACTAGAAACATTAAATTACATAAAGTCAATGCACATCAAAAGCATTTATGAAACATTAGGAAATAGTATATGACATATGATATAAGGCCCATAATTGAGTACAATGCCCCTTTTGGGATGTACCTTACCAGACACTTGCAGCAACTGGAAAGACCCCAAAAGTACCTCACGAAGAAGATCAAAGGGCTCAAACAGATGCCATATGCTGCCCGGTTAAAGAAACTCCAGCTCTACTCAGTGGCATACCGCCTGCTCAGAGGCGATCTGTGCCTGACGTATAAAGCTATGTCCAACTCGGAATTAATGGACATGCTGCACCTCAGAAAATTCAAATCCCATCGAGCTATGCGCTCGAGAGTCTTGAACCTCAGCACTGAAATAAATAGGACATGCTGGAGGGACAGATTCATAACCCAGAGGCTCCCTTCACTCTGGAATAAAATCCCAGTTCAGGTTAGGCAGAGTCCCTCATTGACTCTCTTCAAGAGGAATCTTGATGAGTGCATGGGAGATTGTAGGTTTACCCCGGGTATCACTTCTGTGTCACTGTTAGACAGAGGCACAGTATACTAACCTCAAAAAAGGGCATAACAAAATTAATTTAAAATGGGTGGCGAAAGCCATACACACTCTGGCTAGGCTTATAAATGCCCTAGGGCAGATAGCCTAGTATGAACCTATGAACCTATGAACCTATGAACATAATTCAGAATAATGTGAATTGAGGAAAATGCATGTTGTATATACACAGCAAATTCACATTTGACACTATCTTGGTTGTTTAGGTCATCTGAGAACAAAGAGATGGCATCTATACATAGGTGAAAGATGACAGGAAGTAAGCAAAATGGTACCTTAACATATATATCCTATCACTGAGTATAATAAAAAAATAATGTATGATACACTACTAGCTTTCAGAGACTTAATGATTATGAACATGTGTAAGTCTGGTTTGGGGCACAGAATTATATATCCATCCAACCACAACCCCCTTTTTTCTCATTTTTGCACATGGGTGGGAGTGTCACTTTAACTGTGGCAGTCATCTAGAGCCATGGTTTATACCTCTGTGTGGGTATCATACATATGTACCCATAACAGATGCTCAGTGACCAGATCAAACAGCTTTGTTACACTTATTTCCTCAACTGACAAATTGTATAAAAAGTTAATGTAAGGTTGTCTTTTACGGGATGGAGGTACAAAGATTATATTTGGGTAAGATACAAATATTAGCTCTTGCCTGAAAAGAGCACAGTTTTACTTTTAGTATTGCTTTTAGTCATTACTGCAGCAATCAAAATTGAATTTTATCTTGTTATTTGAAATGGTG
Source organism: Protopterus annectens (assembly GCF_019279795.1). NCBI lineage: Eukaryota > Metazoa > Chordata > Ceratodontiformes > Protopteridae > Protopterus > Protopterus annectens. Next base: position 122,685,672 of record NC_056731.1, on the reverse strand, counting down.
ATTATATTATATAGAATGATTATAGTGCAATCAGTGCATTGGATTAGTTCTGCTACTTCACAAAGATAGGCCATCTCATTCACAAAGACAGTAGAGCAGAATGAGTTGAGTTTCAAGATAAGAAGGATTTCCAGCAATAAAAGGCAGCAGAGATGGTAACAATTCACCCGGACTACTAGTTCAGTTCTTCTAGGCAACTTTTGAATCATTTTCTGATACCACCAAAAGGAATATAGCTAATGATAGGATACAACAACTAAACAACAGGAGAAGTGTTTCGTGAAGTTTGGGAGATCCAAAAAGTATGATCAAATAATTCACTGTAATCTGCATTATAACAGCTGCTCTCTACAGCATCAGGTAAGGCAGTATTAGTGTAAATTTTTTAACATGAAACCATGTTATGAATTTGATACAAACTTTACAAAGTTGTATTAACTTAGATGTTGAATTAGTTGGGAATGAATGCATTTTTCTAGAATTTTGGATAAGGGAGACAAGAAGGCTATGGTACAATTATAGTTTTATACAATAGAGAGTTATTATTTAAACAATGGTACAATACGGAAAGGCCCTATTTGATAAATTATCAGATTGTGCTTTCTGAGATTTTTAAGAATTCATAGGACAGGCATTTATCAGGGGATGATCCTATTTGAAGTTATAAAAGAATTTGTACCTTAAACCTGTTGAGATTGTTTGTGGGTTCATGGCAAGGCTGCCACATTGAATAGAAGTGTAAGAGTACTTCAACTAGCCACCAAGTTATTTTCTGCTATATCATTACAAATACTAAAAATGTATCCCCAGATTCTAAAAGAACAGTATGACAGTGCAGGTGTTACCTAAGTTGGCAGACATACTGTGCCAGCTGTTATAATAAGTTAGCCAGGTGGCAAATGCAGTCTGCCCAGGATGTGAATATATTGCAAATGACCCCAAATTATGTCTCAATTCTCCCTGTAATTACAAGGCTAGGCTAAGTAATGAAGTGAAAATAAATGAAGGACACAGAAGACGAGATTAAATATAGGCAACAGTGTATGAACAAACACTTATTTACTATGCAGTATGTTCATCCTAAAAAACTCAGTCCTCACATATCAAATCTATATATAATTATATATAAAATGGAAAAAGAACATATATGTTAGTAAGATAAACATCTGCAAACTGTGGCTTCACACAGAGTTATATTTATATGGATCTACTTGGTTTGTTCGAAAATACATTACATCGAACAAACAAAGTAGATGCTCAGTTCAGTGAAAGTGCACTTTTGCTGAAGCCTAGTTGCCAGATTGGCTGACTAAAAAAAAAAACAAGCCCCCCTGCACCCCCCATGTGGGGGGGGGCACCCCTACTTAAATATACCAACTCCAAGATCGCACTACAGCGAGGAAAAGGGAATATTCCCATGCCGCACTGTATTGTGATCTGCATACTCAGTTTTCAAAGTTTTGGTGCTTTGAACAACTGGGTTCAGCCAAGTGGGTTTCGAGGTACTGAAATTTTGTACAAACAAAGTAGACCCTTTTTTTTTTTTTTTTTTTTTTTTTTACATACACAAGCCAATATATAACTGCATATTTTGCTGATATTGCTATTGAGTTCAGGACATCAATAAATGAAAAAAATATATGGTGATGTGGCAGTGCAATCCCTATTCCAAGCACAGCATAGAACAGTAATCTAAATATATTTGGGGAGTCTGATATGTGTAGGAAACGTGCAATGCATAAACGCCTAAGAGCTGGGGATAGGAAAGATGAAAAGGGGATTGGTAAGCAGGATAACACAAACAAATAGAGAAAGGGAAAGGATGGATGGTCAGAGGATTTGTCAATGGGGCACACATACAAACACACACACTCCATCTGGAGATATGACCCTCTTTTTCTTATTTGGAGAAAGAAGGGATAAGTTAGGTTTATGTATCTAGGAGACTGTAAGGGGGAAGGAAAGGAACATAAAACACAGAAGATATGTGACAATACTAGGTTCAACACACAGCAATAGGTCAAGATAGGTGCACACAACACAAGAATCCAACATAGCAAACGAGGAGGGGAAAGAAATAAACAACACAAACGAAAAGTGGGTGTAACCTTTCATGTGCAGCATGCCCAGTAATTGCTAACAGATGCATTGGTGGCAAGAACTTCTCAGGTGCTGTGTACAAGGCCTGGAGCCATGACCCTGCAGGTGGGCTCGGACTGTACGGGGCTAAAATAAACACCTATGAGATTGGCACTCATACCATAGGCAGCAGAAAAGTTGATTATAGAGAACATTACATAATATGAGCAACACATGCCAAGCTTGTATATACTAGGGCACTTTGGTTAACATGGCACATGTGAGTTAGTATACTGAAATGTGTCACTGACATATCAATGACACAATAACATTCAGCATACTCAGCAGTGGGCAAGTTAATTAAACAACACAATGTTGGACATGTATGAGGGCACAATGTCAGAAGTACAACACACACATGCACATGTGAAGACAGTGGTGTGTAGCTAAAACAGAAGTATGGCAAATGTCAATGTGGCATAATGTTGGCAAACTTGTGTTGAACCTTGATGGCAGATATACACATGGAAGGGTATAGTGGTACTATAAGTATGGAATTTGCAACTCTGTGTTTAGCATAACAGTGTGTGCAATACTGACCAATCTACATGATTCTGCTACACAACAGAATGTGATATAGAGGATGTGTTGTTATATGACATAAGTGTGCAGTAGTGCATACCCAACAATATGCAGGTGACTCCTCACATGTATGTGCGCAACAGCTCTGTTGAAACTTCTGATCTTCTGTACATGTGAGAGGTGATATGAAAGCACATTAGCAGTGTAGTGCAGGATCCCTCACAGGCTAGCAAAGCACATGTACATAGTGCATATGTGTGGGAGTACATTCTGTGCATGACATGATCAGATATATAAAGGGACACTGAAGGTCCAGGGCAAGTTCACATTTACTGGTAAACATGGGAATGTGGAAGGAAAGGTAACAATGCCACACAGTAAAGACAACATGATGATAACTGAAGCTGCATTGATGAGCTATGAGGCAACAGGTCTGCTGTGCTGAGCAACATGGCTGAAGGCCAGACAATAGGCACTGTGAACTGAAATATATGTATTCTAATCTGTGCCAAACAAATGACCAAGTGTAGCAATATTGTTTTACATACCGCAGCATATATTGTGCCAACAAATACAGGGGGCAGCATATGCCCCAGAGGATGCAGTCAAAATGGTATAACATGAAACATGGAGCTGTACGATGCAGTCTATCATGGGTACTCTGTGTAATACCAATGGAGTAATCCAAAAAGGAGTTAAAATGCAAGACCAGTGCATATTACTCAGACGTATCATACAGCCAACAGCAGTGTACTCAATATACATTCCAGGATGGACAATATGTCCTGTACATAAGCTTATAACACTGCCTGATATGTTTAATATCACCAATCCTCTCTATAGTCATACCCCTCTAATAGTCCTCACACAACACATAAGGGGGTTATATATGTTGTGGTGTGATAATTCCTAGCTGGCACGGCATAGCAGCATCTCTCACTGATACATGGACATTGACATACTGCAGAGCACAAGCAGTAAGCAGACTCCAACAGGCTAATGGTGCAGGCAATGCAGCAATACAAAATTGCACAGCAGAAACATGCCAGCAGCAGACATGTTATAGCCTAGTAGTGCAGGGGTGCTTTGTGCTGCTTTAAACCAGGTCTACATTACAGCACAAATGTTGATGTTCTCCATTTTGAGGAGTGCTTCAAGTGAGTGCATCTTGAGATTTAGACTTCTAGCACTGAGCAGCACAACCCTCAGATTGCATTTATTTATAGCTGTGGTTATCTTCTACTTGTTTAAGCTCTGTATGTTTTTGGCTCACTTGCTCACAGCTGAATATTTTTCTCATGTATTCTAGTGCAAGTCACTTAAATACACAGACTACACAGACTGTGTCTGTAAACAGACTCTTTTCAAGAGACAGTATATTTTTGATATCTGCAGGCAGAGCCCTTACATGGGGGGTGTGCAGGTGAAATTGTCCTCATGCAAAAAAAAAAAAAAAATGTTTTAAAACTTACTATTGATCATGACTGTATTTTCACTCATGCAACTGACAGTGAACTAGTTCATACTCAGTAGATCTGAATGTAATTATTAGGTACTGAGACAAACAGCACTTGAACATGTAATACATGTGACCTGTACTGTACACTGGCACCTTTACCGATAACCCAGCTTACTCTGGTTCATCTGCCTCATGTTTATCACACAGGAACAGCAGAAATGTGACGAGTGAGGAAAAGTGAATTTAACTACATGTCCACTACCTGCCACCTGCAGAAATTTCCTTTTCGTATTCAAGATTAACGCAAAAGGAAACCAAATTCATCACCACAGATTTAATATTTGCTAAGTTTTGTCTCTCACATTTCACCTAGCCCAATCATGTACAAACTTCTTCCCATAGTCCCATTTTTATAGCATGGCACGAACATGGAGGATCACTACAAGGTGAGGATGACAATGGTGGCAGCAGTGTACTGGGTCCAGTTAGCAAAGGTGCCACACTTGATTTCTGTTAATTGTAGTAAGAGTAAAGAATTTGGTATAAAATGTCTGCCTTGTGGGTTGACAGAATTTTTATAATTCTTACACAAGCTTTGACAATGGAATCTGCAATGTATCAAAAACGGAATTTAAACAATATCCATTCTGTTCTAATTTGGCAGTGATTTTTTCTGCCATAGTTCCATTCACATTATTATCATGTTTAGAAAATAATGTGAAAACAGCAAGAATTATTTATTATCTCTTTAAAATCTCTTTCACCTATTTTGGCATCTGTTTTAAATAGTGTATTTATTTTGCTTTCTGTTATAGTCATTTAAAAGAATGCTGAATATTTTCTGTATAGGTTTGTTGGTACTTTTCCATTATCAGGGCAACAAATACTTCCTGATTATGACAATCGCACGTCATAAATTATTCGATTAATGTACCGGGAAAACTAATAAGTGTGCTGAAGGAAACCTATAAATCCAGTCACAGTGTAGTTTTTGTTTGATAATCACGCCCCTTAAATTTTGATTTATTCACTTAACATTTGTTTACCGGGATAATCCAGCTGGACAAAACCCCATACTTCCTGATTTCATTTCATTTTCACGACAGTCTTGGACTAACTAGTTGGAAATGAAAAGCGATTCTTCATTAGCTAAATAGGAAAGAAATGAAGCACCATGTGAGTGCCTAAATGTATTGTCGCTGGTAACAAAGTGCAGAAATTCAAGTGTAAGAAAATGTTAACAGTTCATAAAGAGAAAATATTACAACTCATTCATACCATACACTCACATGCACACTCCCTTGTAGGCATGTGGCAAAGCCAGTGCATTGCAGGTATATGTTAATTAAACACCACTAATACCACATCAGTCTATTTATTTATTTTTTTTGGGGGGGGGCTTTGAGTATTGAGACTGCGATTGACGTTAAAAAAAGACATACGCATGCATTTTTTTACTCTCTGTTTCACCCTGTCCAAACATGTGACCATGGCATTTACCTGCCTTTTCACACAATCTGATTAATGTGTGTCCCATAAACATATACCTCTCAACTCTCTCTTAATGTCGGCTCACTCCCCTCCGCATTCCCTACAACTAACTGGCAGTTTTAGGAGAAAAGTATGGTCGATCACATTTAATAAATAACGGCAATCATTTGAGTTATGCACTTGTTTTTCTCCAAAAAATGCATGCTAATTCACTTCCTTTTAAACCCTGTCAGCATGCATTATTTGGAATAAAGCAAGTCTAGAAGTCAAATGATTGTCATTATTTATTAATTGTGATCGACCACATTTTATACATCTGACAGGAAAATAAGTGTGTGTGCACGTCAGCAGCAGCTGAACAATCAATGTTATAATGAGTACTAGGATTCCAAGTGCTCATTATGACTGTTGCCCCGATAACGGAAAAGTACCGGTTTGTTATTTCTTTTAAGTGCACATCATAGAATTTACTGCAGTTAAGAACCTCTGTGTCCATATTAAATTTAATCCACTATTGATTTCTGTTACAGGTAATAAACTATCACCTCTTTGAGAAGGATGTGCCTCTTACCACCCATCATTTCTGTACATAATACTTTTTTTGATTGTTTAAGTATTCTACTTGTATATCTATTTTTTCCTCATGATTCTGTTTTGAAAACTAATACTCAGTCTAAAGAATCTTTTGAGGTATTTCATTGTTTCTGTCACTATCCCTGATTCATTTCTTCAAGGCATATACATGCTTTGATGAAAGCTGTGTATTTTTTTTTTTTTACCAGATTTATCACTTCTGTTTTTCTAGCCTTCAAAACTGCACACAATTCTTGCTAGAGGAATACACACTTTGGTTCTGTACTGCTTCAATCTCTTTGTATTCTTTCAGGCATTGCATTGGCCTCGCATTTAGCCTGGTAACACATTGATTGCTTAACTTCATATAATGACTATACTTGGTTCCTTTCCAATTTCTTAATTGTTTCACAAGCACATTACATTCTATAATTGGTTTCTGAAGTGAATATGAGCAGCAGAGTTTTAGACTTTTCTTGCATCGTTGTCATCTGCCTTTTAAATGTTTTCCACACTAGCCTGTGCAACAACCATGCACATTATCTTTATGTCATCAACATGAAGGTGTTTTCATCTTTTGAGATATTACTTTGTACAAAGGTTGAAAAGGATATGCCATAGTACTGACTTCAGTGTCACTTTAGTGTAGGCAAAGTGCTTTGTTTTCATATGAGCGGAATCTATTTATTATTAAGCTTTATGTCTTTTTTTATATTTTCTCTATTGCTCAGCTTTTGACCAACGCAAAGTTCATTTGCCTTTTATCCACGTTAAATGATTTAAGAATGTCTAAGCAGGAAGCAACTAGAGCTCATTTCTTGTCTGTTAAGCTGGTTCCATGGCTTACTGTGAATCTACATCCTTTCCTGTGTTCACTGCCAAACTGGTTTCCAAAGCATCCCTCTTTCCCTGGAATTTATATTAATCATAGTCCACTGTGGATGCCTTTTCTAACTCTGTATTTTTTAATTGTTAAATCAGGCACCACAGTAGACCTGAGAAGCCTTTTCCTATACTTGATCAGAGACAGATAGGACAATGTTTACTGCCTTGAAAACATAGTTTGTGTACATTTACTTTAGAACTACAAGATGGCACTTCTCCATGTACCAAGTAGTTCTTGCTCGCAGACTTTAAGCAGACATGCCTATGAGTGGAACTAATCATTTGCACATACCTGAAATATTCTCAGGGTGACTGTTCTCATCAGAAAAAAGTACCCAAGTTACAAAGATTTGCTCTGATAAGTAACAATGAGTCAAAGAAAACTCAATACAGAAATATTACATTCCTTAATATGGGCCTCCCTTGTCAGCACAACAAGTAACTCCTGTCATCACTAATGTGGAACTTAAGTATGCTTCAGAAATGTTTTGCCAGCTAAAGTGAGTTTGCAGAGAACAGGATACAGACTGACACTTTTTGCACGTGTATTTCAAATAAATTGCAGATGAACAAACTCATCAGGCAGTACATTTCTTTAGAGACATAGTTTTTAAAATACATTTAATAACTCACTTTCCTTTAGCTGCTTTAATCTAAAATAACAGAATCTTGAAAATTTTAGAGAAAGCGGTGGTGTCAAAATTAAAGGTGAAAAGTGCAATGAGTACCAGCAGCCAAATAATTTTGTCAGCTTTCTACCTTAAGACAAAATGGGATTTAGTTTTAGAAAATCTACTTTTCTACAGAGGAAGTTGTTAATTCAAGCTTCAAACAGTTTACTAGGCCTTTCATTTCACTTATCCATTTCTAGGAACAGATAATACCTTCTATACTGAATAAATGGGACTCTAGACTGGCGATCTGTTCTTTAACTGGAGTAGTAGTTGAGTAACTTAATTCTCTTGATGAGACTTTTCTTGATGAGAGTCCTGCAATTAGGAGGCTGAATGAGTAAAAATACAGCCTTACATATATTAAGTCTGAGATGCCAGTACTCAGAATATTCCCTTTTCTCCAAGGTATAGAAATCTCAGTGTTGGTGTATATAAGTCCAGGTGGTATAGGGGCAAGTTTAAAGAAGAAATGTAATAGTTAATGTTAACTCTTCTCCTTTCTTTTTGGCCTTTTTTTGACATTTTAGAACTCAACATTGCAGGTCCCAACATTTCAGTAGAGAATTGTAGTTGTACGTCTTTATAAACATTTGATGACTAATGATTTTAATGTGACATGTCTTACTCCTCTCTGTCTGCAGTATCTGTCAGTTTTCTATTGTGTAATAAATAAATATGCAACCAAACACAAAATTGACAAGTGAATGAAAGAACGGAAATGTTAATTTTATGAATGTAAATAAAGAACATCACCCCTGACAGTAATTAGAAAAGGAAGAGTAAAATATGTTCGCCAAAGTAAAAGGCCTTGCAGTTTCACTTGAATGGTTTATTCGTGTCTTGAGTTCGGTTATCTTTCTTTTTCTCTTCACAGTGGTATGACTGTGTTGCAATACATACTGGTATCAGAGGAGAAGTCGGAGCCTGGGAAGATTATTTATGTACTCTCTCTAGAGGTTATATATGCCAGAGATCACCAGGTGAGGAATTAATTTTTGTTTTATCATACCAAGTAGCATCAATGTAAAATCTAACAAACATAACTGTTAGAAAATGTATTCTTTAAGTTTTGGCATACAGATTGGTTTAACAGAATAATCATCCAATTGAAAAGTCTTGTCTAGCATAGTAGTAGTCTCAATTGTAACACTTGCCAGCATTTACTGATGATAGGACCAACATATAAAAAGAAATTCCATATACATAATAGTAAGAAATTAAAAACTGTTTTATAAAGCTGTTTGCCATTGCACAAAAGAAACACTACTCTTTTAATCTATGTATAATTATGAACACATATTGTCAGAAATGTCACAATGAAGAGGTGAGAGACATGGTGCCCTTTTTGTTTACCCTTTTTGCATTGATCAGAAACCTGTCACCAGTCCTTTGAGAAGTTACATGACTCATACTCTTTACAGGCAGCTGCCTATTACAACTATACCTATTGTTGTAACCCACACAGACAAACATCCCTTTAAAAAAAATTGATAAATATTTAGCATTTAGATTTAAGTACATTACTTTTGTATATACTACACGTATTCTATGACTATTGTGTGTTTGCTATGAAACACAGCAGTATAAGGTCAGTTATTCTGAAAATTCATAAAAATAATGACTTAATCAACAGCACTTAAAACATTTATGGTTACTCTACATTATGTATAGTCATTATGGAAATTACATTTCTTAACCCCTTAACTACTACTGGGTGCAATATAATTTGCTTTTTGGATATATATTTTATTGGTAGGGATCCAATTTACAAACAAAAATTAAGAAAAGAGAAAGAAAAGGAAACACTTTCCCACCCTGAATATGATTTAGATGTAGATTATTAATTGTGAAAACAAAATAATAATCCTACTGCTTCTATTTGGAAAGGCTGAATGTTAGTTCACTGAAATGTATTAAAGTAATAATCCATGACTGGATATGGATAAATCCTGATAAACCCACACACAGGAGTAGATTATTGCTATTATACAATAACATTCTTAAGAAAGAAATTGCTTACCTTTCTTAAATAATGTGTCTGTATAATAACACTTTAGTTTCTTTCCACACTATCTACTCTTGGCTGATGCTCTACATTTTTGTATGATATTTATGTTCCCATGCTTACACAGTACATCAGTATAAAAGAAGCAATAGAGAAAGGAGCATCTCCATTGTTTTTTTTTTTTTCTTTTTATTATTAAAAAAAAGTGAAAATTGTATGAGGGACATTGGAAAATATGAGAAAAATCAGGTATGCTTCTTTTAATTTTATAGAACATGTCTGATTTTTCTCATGTTTTTGGTGTGCTCTGGGTATACAATGCTGTTATCTAGCGTATACTGATAGAAAGTCTGGCTGCTAAGTGATACTTTAGCAGCCAGCTTTTTTAAATTTTGGTATATGCTTGATTTACAATGGGCATGCTGGTTGGATTTTCCAGTCAGCGTGCTTGTTTTTGAATGATAATGATGTTTTATTCTATAATCTCCCTTCTTCCCCAATCACAGAAGCAGGTTAAAGTTAATCAGTCCATATAAAGTTATTATGTTCCTTAAGCTGTAATATCAGCTGTTTGCATTCAATGGTTGTATTAGTTAGGGACTGTTTCTGCTCATTTTTTGTGGAGCGCTTTTACATGTGTGTGTGTGTGAGTGTGTGTGTGTGTGTGTGTGTGTGTGTGTGTGTGTGTGTGTGTGTGTGTGTGTGTGTGTGTGTGTGTTTATTCTGTATATATTTACATTTTGTATCAGAAAGAACTGGTTTTAACAGCTAAGCCTATTTCATCTACTTCATGTGTGATAGCTGATACAGGGTTGTGAGGTTGCATGTTGGTTGTGATAGGACTCATTTTAATATAGAAAAATAATAAGAAGAAGTAAATGTAGTTTGTTTACACACACACACATACACACACACACACACACACACACACACACATATATAGATAGATATATAGCTATATATTACTACAGAACACTATGTCAGATAGATGCTGCTGTTACTAGATGAATTTACAGCAGTGCTTCTAAGTGTTAACAGCGCCTTTGTTGATACAAAGAATTCCACTTGGGTAGAAAGAAACAAACTATACTGCTTTGAATGAGAACCGCTATCTAGACATTGTGGTAACTGACTGATTTTTGCCATGCTGTTTCAATTAAATAGGGCGGCTTGATCTGAGATACAGGAGTTTCCACAGATAAAATACTTAGAGTAGTACTGCACTGTGGTAGCCCTAGCTTGCTGGTAACAGTTCTGCCCTTCAGCCTTCAGGGATTTGAGAGGAGAAATATGAGCTTACATGGACAAAAGGGAATCTCACACAGGACAGAATAAACCAAATAGGATTAATTTATTTCAGGGCACAGGGGCATTTGGACATTTCTGTTACTCAATGAATTTATACCAGTTTTTGTGAGTACAATAAGGGGCATGTGTTGACACAGGCACTTGCAGGCTACAGGTGAGGGAAAACTAACTGTATTACATTTTCAGAAAATATAGTGCCATATACATATTTTTCTCAGAGCCTACATTTTGTTATTGCTTGTTAGTGAAAAAAAATAACCTTTTTTGAGATGTAGGGAGTTTCACAACAAAAAAGTCAGTATATAAATAATGTCCATGTACTGCAGCTGTCGTACTTTGCTGGTAGTGAGTCTATCATTTATTCAATGGAAAAGACACTTGCACTGTTATAGGGAATTCTGTACAGGAAAAAATCCCAGTAGCATCACATTATTTTAGAAAACTATAGCAAACAAAAATTTACTATCTTTGTGAATTGGAAAGTCACATGTGTTGATATAAATTCCACAAACAGGGAAAATAACTGAACTACATTTCATAATATCACTGTACCACATTGTCTTTACTGTTGTAGACTTAATTTACAATATACACTGACCTTTCTGACCTTGACAACATCTTGGCTGACAGGTTCAGTTCAAATCCCCCCTCCTCACCACCTACAGGGCCTATTACCATTCCAGGGGACTGTATAAGTCCAATTATTACTGATACGTTGGTTAACAAGGCTCTATCTAAAGCTAAAATCACTGCCTCCCTGGAACCAGATGGTGTCCCAGGCTGTGTCATATGTGAGCTCCAAAAGGAATTAACCCCACATCTTAATACCCTGTTCAGTCTCAGCCTCCCCACAGGATATGTGCCCATAGAATGGCGCACGGCAACGGTGGTCCTGCTACATAAGGGTGGGGCCACAACTGACCCTGGGAACTATCGACCAATAAGCCTGACCAGTCTGATCTGTAAGGCTATGGAGTGAAACATTATGGAACTCATAAATGGAGAGATTGAGAACCTCCAGTCGCTGGACCCCACACAGTTCGGCTTCGTCAAGGGCAGATCATGCCTCCTGAACCTGGTGGATTTCTTTGAGACAGTTACTCAGGCTATAGATAAGGGAAAGGAGATACACACAGCTTACCTTGACCTTGCTAAAGCATTTGACACCATTCCCCATTCAGGTATTATTGATAAGCTCACCAGCCTGGACATAAACCCTTACATCACAAGATGGATCGCAAACTGGCTCTCAGACAGATCCCATAAAGTAAAAGTAGTGGGATCTATGTCCAAATCCGAGTGGTGTGCCTCAGGGCTCTGTCATGGGGCCCCTCCTGTTTGGCATATACTTCTCAGAAGTACAGGCAAGCACGGAAGGGCTGTGGCTGACTAAGTTTGCAGACGACTGCAAACTGGGTGCTATAATAGAGTCTCCGGCTGACATGGAGATCCTCCAGAAGGGCCTAAATGAGACTGATGCATGGTATCAAAGCCATGGTCTCAAGCTAAATGCAAAAAACTGTGTATTAATTCCCTTTGGAAAAAACAGAGTACCCGCAAACTACAACATAGGAGGTAATCCCCTGAAATCTGAAGAAGAAATAAGGGATCTAGGGACCCAAGTAGATAGTCAGCTTTCCTTTGATAACCATATTGCCAAAGTGGTTAGAAAATCCTTCTATGTGACCCACCTGATCACAAAAGGGTTTGCATCAAGATCTAAGGATATAATGGTGCCCCTCTACTCTTCCCTCATCAGTCCCATTATTGAGTACAATGCATCAATTGGAATGTACCTGGCTAGACATCTCCAGCAGCCGGAGAGACCACAGAGGTACCTAACCAAGAGGATTACTGGCCTCAAACAGTTGCCCTATGCAGCACGATTGAAAAAACTAAGACTGTTCTCTGTTGCATACCGCTTTCTCAGAGGCGATCTCTGTCTAACATACAGAGCCATGTCCAACGCAGAATTGTTGAACATGCTCCATCTTAGCAAAACCAAATCTACTCGAGCTACACACTCCAGGGATATAAACCTCAACACAACAATGAATAGAACATGCTGGTGGGATAGAGTCCCTTCGCAGAGATTTCCCTTACTATGGAACAGGGTCCCGATCTACATAAGACAGAGCCCTTCACTATCACTCTTCAAGAGGAACCTTGATGAGTGGATGGGTAACAGAAAGTTCACACCGGGGATCACACCAACAGCACTACTAGATAGGGGCCAAGGGTACTAGCTGCTAGTACAAGTGGCTAGGGAACTACTAAAGGGGCGGTGAATACTGCACAACATGGCTGGGCTAATATATGCCTTCGGGCAGATAGCCCAGTACCAACCTATGAACCTATATGCAGAAAAGGGAAGCTTGTATTCATTTTGGGAATGCTATAGATAAGAAGTAAATATTAACAGCACTAGGGTTACTGTGATGCATTATAGAGTTTTGTTATTCACAGTGGAAAAACATTATTTGGTAGTTACAAAGAGATATTCTCTGATACAGCAAAATTCCTCAAAAAGAAAAAAAAAATATGCTTAAAATACCACACTTGCAGTTTTCCCATTGTGAGACTGCAGGTAATTATTCGTGTTTGGTAGTATACCTTGATTAGAGTGTCCTTATTTCTGCATCACAAAACTATGTGCTACTAAGGATTGTCTGATAAAATAATTAAAAGTTTTTATAAGAAACTAGCATAACATACTATCAGAGGGATTATACATATTTTACATTTTATGATTATTATTATTATTATTATTATAAACATTTGCTGTACAAGAGTATGGGCTTGTGTATCATTAGTTTAAGGAGCTCAAAATTTTTCAGAAAAAGGTATTATTGAATTCATCTTCCATAGGTAGGTTTGTTTCATCACATATCAATAAAACTTTGGGTGAGTCTTAACAACCAGACAGACCTATTTGAATACACTCTCAATCCTTCTGTTAATGTTGAACTGTCTAGGTCTCCATTATCACTAAAATATTTTCAAACATCTTTGCTGAAAAGGTTTAAAATGGCAGCTAAGATCTCATGCCAGTTACATGTTCTGAAATTAGCAGATAAGCAGCTTAGATGTTGATCACTAAAAGTACATCTCAGAAATTCAGCCTTTTTAAAATTAAATGTATTCCTCGGCACATTTCTTATAACTAGGGCAGTTAAAAAAAACAAAATCTGGACTGCTTGTCCAGTCATCTACAAATCTCAATAACAAGTTGTCATTATCTTGTGTGCCAAAAGCATTTCTGCATATAGTAAAATTCCTCTATTTCAGCAACAGTGACAGGGACAAACACAAGCCAACCACACAGTAGAAATCCCCATCATCCCACGCTCCCACAAAGTATCAGAGCACAAGGAGGCATGCAGTCTTTGGCCTTTTAGACTACACAAAATTGTAAATAGCATGATGACTTTGCCATGACCTTAAGAAAATTCACATTTGAACCTAACATCTGCACATTGACCAGGTTGTACTGTCGAGGCATCTCAAATAGACTTTTCCAGGGAGGCTGAAGTGTATGATCCCTCTTTAGGCAGATCACGTACCTGGAGCCCCTTTCCTATAGATAATGAGACCACCACCAATTTGCTGGCATGTTGCTATTGCTCCTACCTTTCATGAAGCATTGAAGAGTTGTCTTAGACATTCCAGATTATTATTCAAAGTGTAACTTAATATGCAATGAATTGCTGTGAGTATTATCTTTCATTACTGTTTATTGTCCTAGATAATCTTGTAAGACTGCACTACCTCACATTCATTTGAGTTCTACATTGCAATTAATTTACCCAAGGCAGATAATTTGGACATAATGTGCTATTCATCTAAGCTCTGCAATAGTTTATATCTATGCATCTGACCTGAATGAATTCTATTTTCCTTTGAATTTACTGTAATACATTTGATCTGCGCAGAGAAGCTGTTTATATACTGTGGGATACAGCTCTGCAATTCATTTATTGAGGTTAACTCGGCTAATCTTCAGTCTGATTTTGTTCAAAATGCTTGTTAGCTTGGATGGTAAGAAGTAGAGTGGTGCCAGAGCTCACTGACTTTATCCCATTTCTGAGACATGCCGCACTGCATAATTTTTGAACCATAACTGATTATGCATCACAACACTGTAAGCATCAGATTTCTGTAGGACCTATTCTTGGTCTTCTGTTCTGAAGTGGGTTTTACTGCAGGAAGGAGATTTGCTTCTGTGAGTGTACCTCTCTGCTTGTTGGCAGTCACTTTTTATACTGGCACAATTGCTTCCTACAAATGTATTTGTGATTGTGGTCATAGACAGCACATACAACTCACTTAACTGAAACTGTCACTTCCCGCACAGTCATGCACAAAAACATAGAATATGGGTGAGGGTACCTGCTTCCCCAAAAGGCATTATATACCCTTCTCCTCCCAGGCATAAGTGCACAATTGCTGTCATGACAGTACATAAAACAGAAGTTTCTGCTTGTTCATATACTTTTGTGACAGGCTAGACTCCCAAGAATTACTTAAGAAAGAACAGCAGTTAAATGTTATGAGTACAGAGTTTCATATAATAAGGAAGACTGTACAATTGTGAGTCATTGTTATTCAAAAACAAGCATGCTGATTGGACAGACCAACCAGCATGACCATTGTAAATTGAGCATATACCAAAAGTACCATTGAGTGGCAAGATGTTTTTCTATTGATATATGCTACAGAGTCATACCACTCAACTGTCCAGATTTTCAGAAAATGTCCAGATATTTGCCTCATATTTTGGTCTATTCCTCATACAATTTGTGGCTTTCTGACAAGAGGAGTGAAGTCATTAAATGATACACACATTTGAGTCTCAGGCTTCATATCCTCCAGTCAATGCACATGTGAAGGCTGCCAGCCTAGCCAGATAGGATTTTATAGATAATTCTGTCATATGTAAATATTAATGTAAACCACAGGCTTGTGTCTGAAATGGTAAAAATAGCTTTACATATGGAACTGAAAAAATGTAACAACAGTGCACTCTACTGACCAAGTAAAGCATGTTGTGACCCTTTGATGTTAAAACTCGGAGTCAGTAAGTGTAGAGGGAGGCATCCTGCCTATTGTTGTAAGGCCAGAGTTAATGGCCAGAATTTGCATGCATAAATGTCCTTTATTGCTCAGGTTTCTGTCCAGAGGTGAAGAATGTAAATGTAGTTTCTGTTAGCCTGGGAACCCAGGAAAATGTGAAGAATGATGTAATGTGAACCAGGAATGTGATTTTAAAAACAGAGAGACTCAGACAGCATTAAGCATTTTTGTCTTGACCATCCAACTCACCAGCACTGTCTTGTTCTATATGTAAGTTTATCTTAGACTTGTGTTTTCTCTTAGAAATAGCTGTAAACTAGAAAGATTAGACTGTGTTTTTCTGTGATATCAGAACTGTACTATTGAATTATTTTAAGTATTTCTCTGTGATCTCTGAACTCTTGACTAGCACTGTATAGTAAAAAGTATTATCTTGTGTTTTGACTATTTGTTATTTAATATTTTAAACCTTTTCAACTGTGACTGTTTTTGTAGAGATAATTTAAACTCTTTAGAGGACTCGCATGCCTTTGGTAAAACTGTACAAAGCCACTCCAATAGCTTTAGCCCTGGGCTATACTACCAATTGGATAATAATATTGCACAGTAATAATTAGACACCCTTTTAAGGGTCTTTGAGTAGCTGATAAATATTAGTGGGTGGTGGCAGCTGGTACTACCGTATAGTTTGTAAAAAGGGGCACAGCTGGAGAACCTGTGCCAGCCTTTCCCAGGAGAGTCTGTGTGGTTGTATAAACTCTTCTCAAAGTGTGTGTGTGTGTGTGTGTGTGTGTGTGTGTGTGTGTGTGTGTGTGTGTGTGTGTGTGTGTGTGTGTGTGTGTGTGTGTGTCAGATACCTGGGCAGGGACACGAAGCACTGGTTGGACAGAGAGGGTGCTGGAGGTTTTAGCTTGCCCACTAGGCTGACATCTGAACCCTGTAGCTGTGCCAGTGGGGAGTCTTATTGGGGACCTGGAGACAGAGGGAGTGACCAGTCCCTGACTGACTGCGGTCTCTGTGTGCTCTTAAGGGAAATTGCACTTTACTGTGTGTATTTGTTATCCTTTCCTCCTATATGAGACACCCCTCACTGGTTTTAGTGGTGAGGATTGAGGCTCCTTGATTGCTGGGCCAGGGCACGGGTGTCACAGCACACTAACACAAATCTTGTTATTCTAGCAGATTTTTGTTTATAAAAGCAACATTTACAGTATGTCATTCAAACAATGCATGCTAACACAAATCTTATAAGAGCAGCATTTACAGCCTGTCATTCAAACAATGCACCCTAACACAAATCTTGCTATTCTAGCAGCTTTCTAAGTTTATACAGAGCAACTTTTACAATCTTTCCCTGTTTGGGGGCTTTTATCCCCCATTATTTAAGGCTGTGTCCACATTTCTTGAGCTAAGAAGTAGAGAGGTATGTATGGAAGGCAGAACAATTACATGAAAAATCAGGTACATTCTGCAAAATTAAAGAAACATACCTAATGTTCCCTGTATTTCTTTGCTGTCTCAATAGACTTTTTTTCTGATTTTTATAGTATATAAAAAAAAAGGCAACAGAGATTGTCTTTATTGCTTCTATAGAACAGCACTGCTATAGTGTGCAAGCATGGGAATGTAAGTAATTTATGCATGTGGGGTGAAGGAACACTATGGTGCCTTTATACACAGCTATTATCTAAGAAAGTTAAGAAATTTCTTTCTTAAATGTCATTGTATAATCACAATAACCAACTCATGGGAGTAGGTAGATAAGGATTTACCTGCACTCACTCATTGGTTATTGCTTAAATAATTGAAAGAAGTGAATGCATTGTTTCTTTTGAGCACAACAAAAGAAATACAAACTAGCCTCTCATACAGTGAGGCAAATCCTAGGAGACAGGTTGGCACTACAAAAATGCTGATCTGATGTTGTCAGTCTTCATTTTATCCTTGACAGATGGGTTCAGTCCAGACGTCGGAACCAACTCAGCCATTACTACAGCTCATGCCAGCCAAAAACTCTTGAGCTTCACTTCTACCAAGAATCCCCCTTTCTCTGTTACCTCAGATCTCATTTGTTGTTTTCTGAAATGATTGCATCTAGCTACTACTCTCGAGCGCTAATGGGTTTAGGTACATTTTTGTTGTCCTTTTCTTACAGTTTCTGCATCTTTTCCTTTTTCATCTTTCTTTTTACACTTAGTGTATTCCTCCAAGTATCATCATTGATACTTTTCACCTTTACATGCTTGCATATTTTATGACTATCATTGTTGGGTCTTTTCCCCCTTTTGTTTCCTTTATAAAAATAAAAAATATATTAAAAATAATATCTTTTCTGCTGTTACTTTCCTTTTCTTTGTAGAGCGATATGTTTCATTGGCTGTTTTTCTAGCTTCTTTCCTCACTTTGACATGGCTGAGAAGCATAAGAGCCCCTCTGGTTTCAAGAAATGCCAGAACCATGGCCATAAAATTCCCTCATCAGATTTTCACTCTTTATATGTTTATTGCCGTGACCCCACCACTTACAGGAAGACTACAGCATTTGTCATGCCTTTAGCCACAGTGCTCTTGTGGAAAGGCTTAATAAGCTTATTTTAAAAAGACTGCTTCCTTCAGTTTTGACAAAGTCTTATCTACTGTAAGTAAAGCAAGACAGACATGTCATCCCCTTCATCTTCATTGTCTATGGACAAAACTAAGAAAAGAAGTCTATCAGTTCCAAACTCCCCATCAGTTCCAAATGCCAAGAAACTGAAGACCTCAATTTCAAAAGTTCCTATGGAATGTCAGGTCTCATCTGCATACACTCTGGTGCTGACATCCATTCTGGCACTAATTGCAGTTTCAAGCCCTTCGACATCAACGGCCTCGATACAGGAAGTGACTACTGTCTCACCTACAAAGACCACTTTACCTAGAACTACTGACTCTGTCAATTGATCCCTTTATTGGGAGCTTCCAGAAGTCTTTTTGCAGAGGCATAAGTCCCCTTCCATGTTGTTGATCCAACTCAACCAAAAGTCTTTCAGAACTCAATGTGGAGAGGCTAGTGAATAAAATGTTATTGTCTAGAGGGCTTTCAGACCCCCTTCTATTCTGGTACTGATACTTTCTTTACACCATTAACTACTCCTCCTCTAACCTCCTTGGAAGTCTTGGAGTCCTCTTTTCCAGATCTCCCAGCACTGACTATACTAGCTCTGGAGTTGTTGGCTTCTTTGGTTATTTTTGAACCAGAGACCTCCTGAAGCCATGATTACCCTGTCGATTCTGGGGACAGGTCTCCATTCCAGTTTTTTGGAGCTGTCCCTGCTCATTAGAGCTTTGGCTTGAGTTAGTTGTGTTCTAGCTTTGGTCTTTGAGTGACCCCAGTTCCAAGGCTGTCTTTCTCAGTTCCAGACTCCCTTCCCTCTTTGGGGGGGAGGGCTGGCCTTCGAAGCTATGCAGAGGGCCCTTTCTCTTGCAGAGACTCAGCTGGTGCCCTCCCCCTTAGAACAGGTACCTCTCTCTAGTTCAGTTATTCCTCCTGCCTGTCCACTGGGACAGCAGGTTTTGAAGCCTCAGATGTCACAGGCATAGGTACTGCCATCTTCTGATACCTCCCTGGATTATCCCCCTGAGGAGGTCCTTCAGAAAAGGTAGTGCAAGAGGAAGCACTTGGATTCCCCCCAGGAATCAGTAATTGAAGACACAGATTTTGATGAGGGGGAATGTCCCTCATGATCACTCCCTGAAGATGTCTCATTTGGAGTCATCTTGGAAATTTTAAAACAGAGGGGTGGTTGGAAGTCCCCAAATCCTTTCTCTGAGGAATCTGTTTACCTGCAGGCTTTCAGCACCCTCCCGTCTGCCTCTTGGGTGACTCTGCCTACAGATGAACTCATTCAGTTGATTTCACAGCAGGCGAGGAAGGCTCCAGACAGCATCAAGCTCATCCCCAAAAGACCAGAAAAGGTACAATCTGCCCCTGAATATAAGATGTTCTGGGTTAAGGGGTTAGCTGTAGATGCTATAGTCATAGTGGCCACCATTAAAAAGGAACTTGCTGAGGAGAGTTCCTCTGTCCATCCACCCAACACGGAGTCTCAGGCTATGGACAGATTTGGGAAGTGGGCCTATGCTTCATCAACCTTTGCCATAAGGTCTTTGAATTTTTGGGCACATTTCACCAGACTCCAACAGCATCTGATTAAGGACTTGTCAGACACCCTGGTGGGAGCTGTAGCTGAGGGAGTTCAAGAGAAAGTGGCTTCCAAGTTAGCCACCCTGGAGTCTGTGTCCAATTTGTCCATGAGGATAATTTCCCATACAGCCAAAGGGACATCTAGAGCAGCAGGTACAGGCATAGCCATAAGGAGACATGCCTGGATATGCCTATGTGATTTTGCTGAATCATTCAAGTCTTCTTCCATCAATGCTCCTTAAGACAAAACATCCTTGTTTGGCCTGAAAGTGAAAGAGACTTTATCCAGGTATGAGAAAGATGGTAAGATCCTTTCTGCTGTGGGAGTGCATTTTTACACCCTGTCCCCACCCCAAAGGTCATTTTGTGGGAACCAGAGGAGTGGGGAAAAATGTGGTTCAAGAAATCCCAAGGGCCATTCCAAGACACAAGTGGAGGGACTTCCCCCAGGGGCGGGGGGGGGGTGGCAAAATGGAAGATGCTGCCCTCATAGCAGAGGTGGTCTACAAAACCAGGGCTTCAGGGATTCCTTCCCAGGCAAGCCCTTTCAGCATTCCTGAATGGAATCCCAATTGTCTTCAGTTGGAGGCTGTTGAAGGATGCTTATCCTTGCACCTAAATGCCTGCTTGAACTTAATAACAAATTCCTGGGTGCAATGGATTGTATCCAGATGGTATATCATTCCCTTTTCTCAACCTCTACCATTCACAAGAAAATCTCTGATGTTCCATCCAATCAGAGGGATTCAGCAGTTCAAGAAATTCAGATACTACTGGCCAAAAGAGTCATCCAACAAGTCCCACCAGACCAACAAGGATCCAGAACCTACTCAAGATTTTTCTGGCACCAAAAAAGATAGGGGACTGGAGTCCCTCACAGAAAGAAGGTTACAACATAAAACCTTGTGGTACCTCACAAAGAGAAGCCATGGCCTACAACACCTGTCCTATGTGGACATGCTCAAATCACTATCACTCTACTTGGTATCATACAGATTGCTCAGAGATGATCTGTGTCTCACCTACAAGGCAATCTCATACCCTGCTCTACTAGAGATGCAACATGTCCATAAGTCTAACTCCTCATGCATTACCCAAAAGGCCTAAATCTAATATGTGATATTAACAAATCCTACTGGAGAGACCGGTTTGTCTCCCAGAGGCTGCCCGTCTCTGGAATAGACTTTCCATACATGTCAAACAAAGTATATTGCTGACCCTCTTCAAGCGCAACCTTGATGAGTGGATGGGAAACCACAAATTTGTCCCAGGAGTTCCACCTGTTTCCCTCACTGACAGGGATGACAGGTGCTGAACGAGGTTTCTTTTTTGAGGATAAACTCTTGGCTAGGCTTGTAAGGGCACGAGGTCTGTTAGCCTTGTAATCTCCTAAGATCCTATGATCCATTTTGGATCTCAGTGTACTGAACAACTCTGTTCAGCAAACAAAGTTCTGGATGGGTCATGGTACGGTCTGTTCTCCCCTTTCTGAAGAAAGATAACTGGATGTGTTCAGTAGACCTTCAGGATGTGTATTACCATGTAAAAATGGACAAATGCTCAAGAAAGTTCCTCCACTTCTGAATGGGGGACAGTCATTATCAATTCAGAGTACTGCCCTTTGGACTCACCACACCCCCCAGGGTGTTCACCAAATGCATGGCAGTAGTAACAGCTCACTTGAGACTTCAAGGATTTTGAGTGTTTCCTTACCTGGGTGACTGGCTCATAACTGCTTTAATCAAGCATCAATTAATAGTAGCCAGAAACTACACCCTCAACATCTGTGCCCATCTGGAGATTACAGTAAATCTAGAAAAGTCACATATTACTCCAACACAGAACTTAGAATTCATAGAGGCGGTACTGAATACTTAAACAACAATAACATCTCTTCCACCAGAATGACATCAGAGAATTGTGGTTCAGGTTCAAAAGTTAATCCACAGAAAGAAGGTTCTGGCACGATTAGTCTTACAAACTCTAAGGTCCATGGCAGCTTCTGTAATTCTAGTGCCACTAGCCAGGTTACATATGAGAATTCTACAATGGCTACTAGCCTTCCAGTAGT
Organism: Protopterus annectens; assembly: GCF_019279795.1. Classification (NCBI taxonomy): domain Eukaryota; kingdom Metazoa; phylum Chordata; order Ceratodontiformes; family Protopteridae; genus Protopterus; species Protopterus annectens. The sequence goes on along the minus strand of NC_056731.1, from coordinate 122,663,290 downwards.
TTATCCTTCACCACCTGCTGTCAGATCAAGTCCTGATTACCAATTGTTGCAAAATGAATTTTCATTTGGTGGATATATTCTGAACAAATTCTTCATGGCAATCCCTTTGTTTTTCCAGAACCCATGGCCATAGTGACCACAGACGCCTCTCAGATGGGGTGGGTGGGCATTATCTGGCCAAGATGGTCCAAGGCACTTTGTCCCCATTAGAGGCCAACATGCACATCAATATCCTGGAGATAAGAGTGGTGCTTCTTTTGTTGCAGCCTTTCAGACAGCTCTTCCTCAGGGGACTATTGTAATTCAAATGGACAATATGTCAGTGGTTTGGTACTTCAGCAAACAGGGAGGGACCAAGTCTTACCCGCTTTGTCAAGAAGCCCTCAGAGTGTGGCAGTGGGCAACCTCATCCATGCACTTTCTAATAGCAATGCACATTCTGGGGAGTTCCAATGTGATTGCAGAAAAGTTGAGCAGATGCATTCTTACTCCTCACAAGTAGTGTCTCAATCTAGAAGTAGCAAAAATGATATTTTGTCAATGGGATCAACCTTGCTGCGACTTGTTCATGTCTCCCCTAAACAACAAGTGCAACAAATTCCTTTGCACTGATTCCCCCTCTGGGAAAATCACCCAGGGATGCCCTTCTCCACAATTGGCCCCTCATTCTCCTGCAAGCATTGCCCCTGATGCTTCTAATTCCCAAATTTTTACAGAAAGCACTCAGGTTGAAGAGCACAGTGATACTCATTGCACCTTTTTGACCTCAACAGATCTGGTTCCCCTTTCTTTGGCCTTATCTGATTTGACAACCTTGGATTCTAGACCCAGTGCCAGATCTTCTGTTCCATCCAGATGGTCTTGCTCATACAAACATTTTGAACCTGCTTGGTTCCTCCAATTCCATTAATTGCCAGCATTCTAGTATTTCCTTTCTAGTACGCCACATCCTTTTATTGGCTCATAAACCTTCCACTCGAAAACTGTACTCCAATAAGTGGCAGAGATTTACGATTTGGGCCCTTGAAAAACAAATTGAGCCTTTTCTGCTTCCATAGAAAATGTATTAGACTTTTTAGCCTTTCTGTTCAATGCTGGAGCTTCTCCTTCCACCATCAGGCAAGAGTGGGCTGCTATCTCTGACTTTCATGATGGTTTAGAACAATGTTCTTTATCCTCTCATAGACTTTGTAAATCATTCCTATGAGGCACACTTTTGTTAAAACCCCCATTCAAAGATCTGACTCCTCCTTGGGACTTGAACTTAGTACTACAGGCAGTAATATATTCCCCATTTGAGCCCTCTGTGGAATGCCATCTGAAGTTTATGTCTTGGAAGACACTCTTTTTGGTAGCCATTACTTCTTCCAGAAGAATTTCCAGGCCTTATCATTGCAACCTGCTTATCTAGTTTTCCATAAGGATAGGGTGCCTTTATGAACGAACCCCTCCTTTCTACCCAAGGTAGTATCATAGGATAATATTAACTAGATGGTTAATTTACGGGTCTTCTTCCCAAATCATTCTAACAAAGGACAATATGTCCTACATTTACTAGATGTCCATAGACAATCTCATTTCTATCTGAACAGAATGAAAAACATAAGACAGTCCAGTCAACTGTTTGTTTCTTTTTCCAGTGCAAAGTTGAGCAAGGCAGTCAGCAAGATTGCCCTCTCTAAGTGGCTGAAAGACTGCTTTTCATTCATCTATGATAAGAATAAATTAACCTTATAAGACAAAACCACCACTCTAACACGAAACAGAACAAACTTAAAAAATAACTTGTAGTAAGGACAAATAAATCACTGCAAACACCAAACAATATAGTTTAGCAATTTCATTTGGTTTAATATAACAAACTTCTTAAGAACTTAGACAACAATCTCACAATATATCGTTTAAATACATCTTAGTTAATTAATTGATTAGTACACCAATGAAATCATTCAAAATACTTAAAATTTAAAGAAACAGTTTAAAGTGCAGATAAATACGTCATTCAATAATAGTGCCTGTCATTTAAAAGACATTTGACATTCAAACTGCCATTTAAACCAGGTAATCTCTCAGCTTTAAAAATACCTGCCATCTTAATTATTTGATTTCTAAAGCAGTATTAAAATCAAAGACATAAGGTGTCACATTAATACACTCCAACACAAAAAAGACAAATTTCTTAAAGTCTATACATTCAATAGCATGTTTAGCCAAAGCATTGTTTAAATCTTTGTTTTAATAGCCAAGCAATGCTTGTATATTCTTTATTGTAATGCCCTAACAGTTTTGCCTACATAAAAATTGTGGTACAAGAAGCTAAGTACACTATACCATAGCTTTTGAAATTAAATCTACCTTTACTAGTCACCATTTTCGGAATATGAGAAAAATAAATCCTTTTGGAAGAATCTATGTATCTACATTGCTTACAATAGTAACAAGGATTGGTACCAAATGCCACCCCGGGGTAGAAACGGATAATTATATTCTCCTACCTCTAACATAGATTTAACACTAGCAACTTTTTTGTAAATATTTGCTGGGTAATCTCCTAGCACTCTAGCCAAGTGCCTGTTACCCAAATGACTTTCCAGTTGTTAGAAATTCCTTGTTTAATGATCTGTAAATCTATGCAAATAGGAATTGGAAAGGTGCAGTTCATTTTAGCGTTTTCTCTTAAATGATGATCTTAGGGGTAAAGCCACTTATTAAGATTGGTGGGAATTTTTCCATTCTAATTTTAATAATTTCTTCTTTGATAACAGTTAATTTGTCTAATGGATATCCTCAGTGGACAGACATTAAAATGAGTTTATTTATTTCATTAATAAAGACTTCTTCATCAGAAATTAGCCTGCTCAGACATATAAATTGTCCACAAATGAAGTTGAATTTCATAAACAGTGGATGTTTACTTTGTTAATGGAGAAAGTTTTTAGAATAAGTGTCTTTTCTATATACAGTACTAGCAAACGTTTTTTCTTTTACATCCATAGTAATACTAATGTGTAAAACATGAACAGTAGTCCCCATGTTGCTAAGTTCGTATTTCAACTCACAAGCGTGGCTGTTAGCATCATTCATAAAGCTATTCAGCTTATCAGTTGACGCACTCCAAATGAAAAACAAATCATCTATGTATTTTTTAGAGACATGTCTAAATCCATCAAGTTTTATCAAATAGGACAATTCCCACCTACTTAAAACCAAATTAGCATAGGCTGGTGCTACTTTTGCACCCATGGCTAGCCCACACAGCTGGTGATATATTTTCCCATCAAAAAGAAAAAAATAGTTTTTTTAACACCACTTCCAATAAAACATAAATGGACTGAATCGTAACCTCTCCAAAACTAGTATATTTGGTTAAGAAATTCTTAATAAAATCAATACCCATAGCCTGATCAATAGATGTATATAAAGACGTTATGTCAACTGTGACCAAAATAGTTTTTGTTCCCTGAAAGACATAATTCTTTTAACAGGTCCAAAAACTGACAAGAGTCAGGTGTTTCGGAAGCCAGTGGATTTAATAAATGGTCCAAATCATGTGAAATAGTGACGGTCTTCATTTTCTTAGCAGAAACTATGGGTCTGAAGGGAGGATTTAAGGAATCCTTATGAATTTTTGGTATTTCAAATAGGGTTCCTAACATAGATTCATCAATAAAAATAAACTCATATGTGGCTAGATTGATATAGTTTTTATTTAATAAATCAATCAAGATAGTATCTATAGATTTAACATTTTTTCTAACTGTATCTTTACTAACCAGTTGATAGTTCTTTTTATCATCCAACAATCCCTTCATACATGTTTTATAGTGTTTTATAATCAGATGCCTTCATAATGACCAGGCCATTGCCCTTATCAGTTTTCGTAAACCAATAATGCTATATAGATTTTAAGAAATTTGTCTTTTTTGTATTGGACTGTATTAATGTGTCAGCTTATGTCTTTGATTTTAATACTGCTTTGGAAATCAAAGAATTAAGATGGCAGGTATTTTCCTTCTTACACACACACACACACACACACACACACACACACATATATATATATATATTTATATATATATATAAATAAAAGCATATACAGTTTATTTGTTCCTATATCTTCTGCAAACTCGATCTGAGGTAATTGAAAGGGAGGGATACTGGGTAGAGGTGAAGCTCACGAGTTTTTGGCTGGCTTGAGTTGTAGTAATGGTGGAAGCGATTCCGATGCAATGCCAGAACTGGACCCATCTTTCAAGGTTAAATTAAGACAGACAACACATACAGAGCATTATGGTGAGTACATAACTCCGTTTATTATCAGCAGTTCAGATTCACTGCAGATTTTTTTGTTTGTGCTCATTTTATTTTCTATGTTTTTTGTCCATAAATATTTTTGCTTAGTCATTGCTAACTATCCAGTACAGCTAAGTAGACATTAACATTTAAAATACATAATTTTTTTTCTTTTTATTACAGATCCAAGCTTGCCACAACAATCAACAGAAGTTCCAGCTGGGGAGTTCCTTAAGTTTGAGAACATCAGCTACACAATTGTGCAGAACAAAATGACATGGGAAGATGCCCAAGCTAATTGTGTAGCTAAAAGTGCCAACCTTGCCAGCATTTTAAATGTTTACGAACAATCATTTTTATGGCTGCAAATTATTAAGTACGGAGAGCCTGTCTGGATAGGACTGAACAGTAACAAGGTACAGTATCCCATAATATTTTAGTAGCCTTGCTATTTATTTTATTTATATATTTAGTTTTTTATGGGGTAGCGTACTGATCACACTAGATAATTTGCAGGCACTGATCAGGTGAAGAAATTCATAAACAATAAAACAGAACAATTTAAAAAGTAGATTTACTATACAAGTGAGAAAATCCCATAGACAATTGAAGCAATATGTAAGTATTATTAATTGAGTAGAAAACCAAATGTGCATTCCTTTTAGTAGTAAATATAAGGAGAAGCAGCAGGTGAGAAGAGAGGGTCAAAGTAAAAGTGATGTAGGGGCGAAGGGAGTTTGGTTATGTATCCAATGGAAAAGCACTTGTGGTCAGATTTCTGATGGAGATGTCTTTTGAGTTGGGTACTGAAAGCTGAGAAAGAGAAGACTGTTTTTAGTTGAGGAGGAGGGATTGCCAGAGTATGGATGCAGGAAAAGAGAAGAAATGGCTGGTACTTTTCTCTTCTATTTTCTTCAGTTCTCTCTTTACACTGACATGCAATGGTATTATCCTGAATATGTACCGTCAGTGAGTATATCTGATAACAGGTGAAAGGCCAATATGTTTTTTTTCAAACAGCTGTGTGTGTGCTTTTCTAATTGTAGTCTCCTAAACAGACTTTTCTAGTCCTTTTATTGTTTAATTAAGAAACAATTGATGCAGTACTTGCTTTTGTAAAGGTTTTGACTGTTTTAGTTACATGTTTCACTCACTAACTCACTCAGTGATTCAGTCATAGATAATAAATTTCATTGCACTCCATGATTCTATTTACCTGTAAATGGTAGATGACACTAACAGACTTCTATTCACCTGTGAATGGCAGGTGACACTAATAGTCCTCTATTCACCTGTGAGTGGTAGTTGACACTAATAGACTTGTATTCACCTGTGAGTGGTAGTTGACACTAATAGACTTGTATTCACCTGTGAGTGGTAGTTGACACTAATAGACTTGTATTCACCTGTGAGTGGTAGTTGACATTAATAGACTTGTATTTACCTGTGAGTGGTGGTTGACACTAATAGACTTCTAGTCACCTGTGAGTGGTAGTTGACACTAATAGACTTCTAATCACCTGTGAGTGGTAGTTGACACTAATAGGCTTCTAATCACCTGAGAGTGGTAGCTGACACTAATAGGCTTCTATTCACATGTGAGTGGTAGTTGACACTAATAGACTTCCAATCACCTGTGAATGGTAGTTGACACTAATAGACTTCTAGTCACCTGTGAGTGGTAGTTGACACTGTGAGTGGTAATTGACACTAAAAGACTTTGCTATAACTGGCCAACTTGTGCATCTGATTCCGTAACAAATTACGAGGACCTGGATGCAGACATGTAGTAGAGAACACCACCTGATTAGCATTCATGGTAAATAGTCCATTATGGGAGAAACATTGTCACCTCAGACAGAGTACATGTCCCACTCAATCCAGACCTCAAATGGCTAGCAGTGAAGGACCTCATTATAAATGAATGACTGGCACATCCTGGCTAAACAGTGACAAGCCATACATGCACACACCAAAGAAACTGTAATGGAGTCCATGCAGTCCTTATAACACAGCAGATCTCCACTAAATAGGATAAGTTCAGTCCTCCTCAGAGTATATTCAATGAATATGAGCATGTTTTGTTTGGAAACGCAGTAAAGTCTAATTACTGAGTGTGATAGCAGATAGACTGGCTTGGATTAAAATGTATCATTAATACATCTTGACACTGCATGGGTACTGTTCAGTCATGAAGCATAGCTGTAGGCTTTGCTTATTGTTAATCTGCTCTGAATGTCACAGTACCTCATTAACCCAGCTCAGCTTAGCAAACTTCTTGTCCTGCATCCATCACAATAGATTCACTCAGGAACAATAACATAATCATTCTGCCCAATTCAGCAAAATGAAATAATGTAGGAAAGTTCCAGAACTTAACAGTCTATCAGACTTGACATACTATATTTAAAAAAATACCTAACTTCTTGCAAAGCCTGTACAACCAAATGGCAAAATTATTTAAAAAAATGTAATCAGCCACTCTTGAAGAGAGTTCCCTTGCTAGGATCCCATCCGCACTGTCTTATGGTCTCTCATTTTTAATTAATAAAGGAATCAAGGTTCTTATAAATGTTCTCAGGTCCCGAGAAGATGAGCTGATCCATTTTGTTTCAATTTCAGTGTATAAATGTAACTACTGTATGTGTATAAATGTAAATAAAAATGTTAACTGCTCTGTGTTTAATTAGAACTGAGCATAATGCAATGCAAACAGCTGGAGCTTTTCTCCCTGGGTCTCTGCTGAAAATGGTTGTCACCCAGCTGGACTTTCCTGGTACACAAAGACAAAGAGATAAATAAATAGATTTTCTGATTTCCATAACAAAATGGGGTTCACTAAATCTAACCACCATATGGACCACTATAGACTACTGTGCAGTGAACCTGTTATCTCCAGCAGTTCTGTGGAGGTGAAAGTGTCAGCCTAATTTGTCATTGAGAAGTCCATTTGTAGAATTAGTCAGCACTTGATGTTTACTCTTTCCAAGCAATGAATTCAATGTAGCACTCATAACGTTTACCCAAATATCAGCACTGCATCCTTTCAGCTGGCATCCAGTGTAGCACGGGTCTGTATTACCAGATCAAACATTTAGGTTGTTGAATACCTAAACATTGAACTGGTAATATCAAAAGCCAAAAACTGCAAATGGCTGCTTTCACGCAGGGAAATAATTCCCTTGGCCTTTATGCGGATCTTGAACTTTTCAATGTAGAGCGCTCTCGGAGTTGGTAAATTTAGTTAGTGGGGGTGTGGGGGCACAACCCCCCACATTAGGTGGTGTGGGTCCCACTTCATTTGGGTTTAAAAGTTTTTTTTTTTTGTTTTTTACGGCCAAGGGAATTCATTCCTTGTGTGAAAGTAGCTGTTCACATTTTTTGGCTTTCGATATTTCCAGTTTGATGTTTAGATATTCAACAACCTAAACATTCAATCTGGTAATATAGACCCATGTAGCACAGTGCTATCATTTTATTTTCCTGTGTAGAAAGAATCAGGGCACTTATGTCAATCCTCACAATTGCTTTTCATGTTTGCACTAAAGCTACTCCTTTGCTTTAGCCAGACAGACTCACATATCGTATACCTCCCACTGCATAACCAGAGCATTCATGTTTGGATCTGTACGAGTAATAGCCCATCTGTCAATAGCATTCTTGCTGCATCTTTTGCTTTGACTGGCAATAATAAACACATTCAGAATTATCTTAAATTTATAATCACAAGAGTCAAATAAATATATTCAAACTTGTTTCACATTATATATTCAACAGATAAAAAATCAATTTTCTTTGACAATGAGGGTTCATATATCTAGGCCTCTGGATCTGCACAGGCATTCTGGTGGTGAAAAAATAAATATAGCTGATGTGAAATTATTAATCAGAAATAACCTCTACTGCTCCCTCTTCATCTCTCCTTCTTCTGCCTTTGAATAAACAATAACATGCATGTATTGTCTAGTGGATTATAAGCTCCACAGATGTTGCCCCTTCATTCAGCAGAACATGGTTAGCAGACCTCCACAAAATCACCCCAGTCTACCTGGTATGTTAAAATCCTATATATGTAATGTCACCTTTTCTAAGGCATTAATTTACCTGTGTTCAAGCTATCATCATGATGTATAGGAGTAAAGCTCTGATGAAGGTTCAGGCAACCCACGGTTGATTAGCATATCTGTAAAGTTGTCATGAGAAGTATTTCCATATTATACTACAGAACCCCAAACATTCTGCCTACCAAATGGACACTTTTTAAGATTAGTTTACATGTCTTTCAAGACTGATATAGGAAAAATGCATCTAGAGTCCAACATAACCAGCAACCCCACATTAGAATTTGGACACCATGATATCTCTTCAGTTGGGGGGAGCTGCTTGGCCCCACTAACAGTGTCATGTGAATGATAAGGCATGGAAAAACAGTGAAATTAAAAGCAAGTATTGCATAACTATACTCTTGGGTGCAAAAAGTCAAGTTACTGCAGATACTGAGACATGGTCTGCCATCTGTTTCACAGGATCAAAGCCATTCTTTTGGAAATGGGTTGAGTGGGTACAGTTTTCACTATCTGCTTATGCCCATTCCAAAATAGCAAACCTGTCTTACTGCTTATCGTACATGGCATCAGACGTTGACATGCTAGTGCCCTGAAGCTCTGCACAAATGTATTAAGGCTCATACCCACACCAGGGCTCAAATCATTTTGAGTTAATTTTGAGAATGGAATGCCTCATATGGCACATGATGAAGAGCTGTAAAAATACCTCAGCCTTTTGCGCTGACACATGTGTTGTTATGAATGATAACCTTGGCTTGGACAGCACACATTCTTAACAGCCTTGTTCCTGCACAACCATTTACTATCACAGCTTGTAATTCTAATTGAAAAAGAAAAAAGACACAAGTTCAACACATGCTCATTGATATACTGCTTATCATTGGAGTCTTCAACTTGATGCCAACATATATGTGCTAAATAAGCATAGAAGCACCTCATGCAGTATAGATGGACTTTAACCAAATGGAAACACATTATTTGGGTACCCATTGTTAAAGATTCAATACTACGTTTACTGCTTTCCATCTGATTATTTTATTCTCTTCTCCCTTCCTCTAGCCATTCAAAGTGTAAGATTAATAATTAGTTTTGGATTCTCAGATATTTCCAGTGTAATATTTTTAACAGGGCCAGTGTTAGGTGAAATGGAGCCTTAGGCAAAGACCTCATTGGTGCTCCCTTTCCATTTATTTCTCCTTCACCTCCCAAGAGTTTCACCCCCTTCTACTCATTCCTTCCTAACCTGAAATCCGCACATTATCAAGAAAGCAAAAACATGGTTCTCTTTTCTTCTTTCTTTCATTTTCAAAGATTTCTTACATTTCATAGTTTTCATCCAGCTTTAAAAAAACACTGACTTATCAAGACTATATCATAATAACTGTGGAAGATATAATTGAATTAAGCATGTGGTCAACAGTCACTAGACTCCCAGAAGCCACAGGGTTCTAGGTGTTCTGAGGTGTGCTTTAGAGATTTCTTCTAGCCCTTTGGTCCAATAATGATCTGAGCAAACATCTGTATAAGGAAAGACATTCATTTTCACACTTTGTCTTATTCTTCAACTTTTTACTATACCCTTTCAGCACAACCTAACTGGCAAAGACTTTACTGTAATTAATGTGGTGTACATAACATAATTAAACAAGGAGGTCTTGGAGGGCACTACATTCCTAGGAAGCCAAAGGCACTGCTCTGAAGTTTATTTTAGAGCTTTTTTTCCTAATCTTTTAATACATCATTGGCCTGAAAAAAATCATGTATAGGGAAAGAAATTCATTTTTTTTCTTTCAAGTTGTGCTCATGGTTTACTTTTCAAAACTGACAAAATAATAGTTCACAGTAAACTGAAATGACAAATGATTGTGAGGACACCTAACTAATTTTATGGGATTACAACCAGTCCTCTATCCTTACACAAAGAAAGAAAAAAGAAAAGAGTAAATAAGCACCCTCTGTGTACCCCTTCTGATCTAAGAATCGGATTAAAGTAAAAGCACATATGGCCACATTGAAGTATTCCATGTTGTTGTTGTTGTTGTTGTCGTAAATTGCACAACATGCCTCATCACCTCTATCCCAAAAAGACAGCCACTTTCTGTGTAATCCTCTAATGTAGGACCGGTACAACAGTGACAAAATAATAGTGACAATAATAGATTTCACCTTGTTCCTTTCAGGGACATAACCACATAATGTCTCCACATCCCCAATAGATAGTCACCTGTATACATATGTAATGTTTGATTGTGAGGAAAGTACAAAAAATTGTAATCATAGTAATGTATTCCAATGTGTTGCTCCTAAGTAGCATGCAGCCTCTAGTCAAGCTATAGCAAGCTATACAATTTCAAGGTTTGACTGTAAGGAAAGTTAAGGAAATAATAACCACACTTTCCCATCCAGTCCCAACATGAGCTTATCTCTGAACATGAACAGTTTGACACTAGGTCAGGCCTGGGACTGAAGTTAATATTGGAGCCCAAACTACAACTGTGTCAAAATCCCCTTATAGAGGATTGGGGGTATAGAGGCTGCCAAACCACCAGAAGCTGAACAGTCTAGATGTACTGTCATGCATTTTATAGCTTTCTATTTCTGAGGAAGGCTGGTTGAGCTAAGCAAAGGGCCTTTTGGGGATAGAGGAAAGGAGCCGGGCATTTTGTATATACATGTCTTACAAGAACTATATATGTGCCATCCCCTCCAAAAAATAAGTTCAGATATACTATTTTTAATGTACATTTTCAAATATTGACACATATTGACACCGACAAGCTGGGTCAAAAACATACATCCACACAGACACACACACACTGCAGACTTTCTTATTAGTAAATTGACAAAATGTTTGTCAACCTATGGTATGTTTTTCAGTTGTAGAGGAAACCAGGACACCTAGATTAAGTACAAACAGAAATGGGAGAATTTGTAGACTCTATACATAAGGAACCACAGACAAGAATATAACCATAGAACTAAGTAGCAATGTGCTCACTGCACTCCAGTGACAGTAGTCAATTGCCTTAAAATATAGCCTGCTCAGACTGTCAAAGACAGACACTTATTGTGTAAGTGCTGATGTTTTGCCAGTGAATGAAACTGAAATAAATAAAAGATAACTTGTTTGTCTTAAATACAATAGTCATCTTGGGATTAGTGCTATTGTTTTGCTTATGGTGAGAGAAGAATCATAGGGACATTATTTCCTGGAGACTGCTGCTCACCAGAAAGCCTGATAACTGCTTCATTGGTGCCAGCTTGGAACTTGTGGTACTGCTTTGCTCCTGGTGAGAGAAGGAGCAGAAGGCATTGATTCCTTATTCTCTCTGACTGGGCAGTGATTGTCTGTGTGAGACCTGATTGGTCTGGTTGCTATTCAAAGCATCTACCATGAAAAGGCTACAACAAGCCTACAGACCCCTGGGTAATCTGGGACAAGACGGTTTATCATCAAAGATTCTGTGGCCTGCTTCTCATCTTGGGATTGGTACTACTGTTTGCTTCTGGTGAGAGAAGAAGCAAAGGGGCATATTGCATCCCAGCAGCATGAAGCTGTGGTGAGACCAGCACTAGTAGGAGCCAGGCAGTAGCCATTTAGACAAATTCCCACTATTCATAAAGATAGTAGCTTGATTAGCTAATGTATAAGATAACTTCAGAATATCTTTCTACATACTTCACATATAAATTATCAGGGTCTGCTATAGTACTTTCCCCTTTTCCCCATATAGAAACAGGCACCTTGAGTTAACATTTTTCCTGTAAAAGCACTTTAAAAATTTTACCAATATTTAGTTGCACACTGGGCAACTAGTTAGTGCAGTGATAAGCAATTCCCTCAGATATGCAAACTATATACTTCTGACTTTGCTGTATACTCTCACTACAACTATTTAATCAATAATAAAAAGTACTGTTGCCATGGATATGAACTCTCCCACTATCTCTGTTACCAGCTTGGTGGATATGGGATTCATGAGGCAATGTAGAAATCATCTCGTGTACTGACAGACAGATAATTCTCAAACAAACTGATAAGGTATGTGTTTAATATATTTATACAATGTCACTGAAGGCACCCTCACATAAAAAACACTCCTAATATCAAACAGGTAGCCAGTAGTACACATGATGCATCCATCATTCACAGCACAAAGCATACACATAGACCCACATATGCTGAGGTACTTAAATGTAAGCTTCCTAAGCCCCAAATCCCTCCTAAAGTACACATAACAAATTCCCTCAGCAGTCCCAAATGTAGTCTTTCAAAAAAAAGCACTCACTTCAACACATGCAGCCACATATCATGGAATCTCTACTTCCAAGCCCATAAAGCAAGCCATCACACAATACAACATTCTGGTCATTGCAGACTCCATTGTCAGGTACATTGATCTCCCTCACACCAGACTGAGTAAGCACAAAATCAGGGTTAGTTGCTTATCAAGGACCAGGATCTGCCATATTATGCATGCATTCTGGTTTTGGACCACAAGTATCAGTATGACTCAGTCATAGTCCATGTGGTTATAAATAATCTGAGGCAAACCTCCCTTGACTATATGAAAAGAGACATCATGGAACTATCAGAATATATGTCCTGGGCTGGTATGAGCACTGAGCAAAATTCTACCTTCTCCAAGGATGATTTCACAATATGAAGAGAAGATGACTGACTTTCATAACTGGCTTAGTTTCAGGTATCATTCTAAGGGATGTGATATTTGTCAGCATGGAAGAAGGTGGTCCGAAGACAATGTGCTTTGCCAAGGATGTCTGTACCTTTCCCCTCTGAGATTTTGAATATTAGCTAAAACATTGTCCACCCCCATAATGCCTTTTTAGGCAATGCCAAACTGAAAGTTTTCCTCACTGTAGGAATGCTAACATCTGTGCTGTGAAGACTGGTAGAGATGGGTGAAGGCTGCCAGCCTAGCCAGATTGAATTGTGCAGATAATGCTACCATTTGCAAATACTGTGAAATGTTGAACTTAAAACAATGTGGCAACATTGCCCTCTGCTGTAAAGAAAACTAAGTCAAGCATTTCTTGTTGGTCCTTTAAAATTGAAATTACTCTATGTCTGTTCCTTTGAAGTTAGAATTTGGAGTCGATGAGTCTGGAGTAAGCATCCTGCCTATTGTTTTAACTTAAGGAATAATTACTAGAATTTACATGCGAAATGTCCTTTATTGCTCTAAGTGTAAAAGAATGTAAATGAAGTTTCTGTCAGCCTGGGAACTCCAGGAAAGTGTAAAAGAGATGATGTAATGTTTATTAGAACTGCAATAGCAATTTGAACATTGAGAATCAGAAGGCACTAAGCATTTTTTGTCTGACTAGCCAACTCAGCACTTTGCCTGTTGTTTTATGTAAGTTATCTTAGAAGTGTGTTTTCTTGTAGAAATAGCTAAGACTATAAAGTTTAGACTAAGTGTCTTTCTGTGATGTCAGAACTGTACTACTGATTTATTTTAAGTATTTATCTGTGATCTCTGAACTTTTGACATGCACTGTGTAGTAGAAAGTATTGTCTTGTGGTTTTAATTATTTATCACTGAATATTTTAAAACCTTCTAACTGTGGCTGGTTTGTGTAGAGATAAGTTAAGCTCTAGAGTGCATTGCATATTTATAGAGTTTACTGTACAGGTCATTCCAAATAAGCTTTGACTGTTTAGTCACATCTATGAATTGGATAATAATATTGCGCAGTAATAATTGGACACCCTTTTAAGGGCCTTTGAGTAGCTCATAATTATTAGTGGGTGGTGGCAGCTGGTACTATCATATAGTCTGGATAAAAAGGAGCACAGCTGGAGAACCTGTGCCAGCCTTCCCCAGAAATGTCTGTGTGGTTGTGTAAACTCTTATCTCAAAGTGTGTGTGTGTGAGCTACTTGGGCAGGGACACAAAGCACTGGTTGGACAGAGAGGGTGTTGGAGATTTTAGCTTGCCCACTAGGCTGAAATCTGGACCCTATAGCTGTGCCAGTGGTGAGTCTTATTGTGGACCTGGGGAGCAAGGGAGCGACCAGCCCTGGACTGACTGTGATCTCTGTGTGCTCTTAAGGGAAATTGCACTATACTGTGTGTATTTGTTACCCATTCCTCATATATGAGACGCCCTCTCTGGTGTTAGTGGTGATGATTGAGGATCCTTGATTGCTGGGCTAGGGCTCAGGCATCACATGTGCCATCACAGAGACATGGTTTAAAACCACAAAGAGCACCCTGGCAGTAAAAGGCTATAATGTCTTCCACACATTTAGATCAACTCCTACATACACAGGGGCTAAAAGTGGAAGTGTATTGATTTACATTAAAAATAAATATACTTCAAGGCTGGTCAAACAATATAATGTACTTGAACTTCTCCACATTCACATCACTATAGAAAGAATCCTACTTCCTTGTAAGCTATAGGTCCCCCTCGATGACCCAGGAAATCCATAGCGCATATTTAAGCTTACTGAAAACACTCACTATCCAACTTAGTACCATATTCGTGGGTGACTTTAATTACACCACTATTAACTAGAATCATATAAGACACCAAACGTGTAGCCACAGGTATTCCTGGATTTTGTAATCACAAACTCCCTGGAGCAGATTGTCAATATGCCGATCAGGGATGCAGACATATTTGAGCTGGTTCTCACTAATATGAGAGTGCTGCATAGCCCTAATGTAATGTCCTCTTTGGTGAGGTCAGACCACAAAACAGTCACCTATGAAGTACAAATAAAACCCAGAACACCAATTAACTCTGGAATGAGCAAAAACTACTATAAGGCTAACTTCTTACTATTGAGTGATAAACTGGCAACATTTCAAGTCCCCCTTAGCCCTACAAGCATGTTAATAGCTGCATAGAGGCAGCTTTGCTCACAGGAGTAAGTACAAAACTAACTCAAAAAAACAAGCCACCTTGGTGGAATCACAACATCAATAGTCTGTATAACAGAATGAAGAAAAACATGGCAAAAACAAGGAGGCGTAACACCCAGCAGGATAAAAGTGCTCTCATTTCATTAAGCAAACAACTGAGATGCCAAATAAAGCCTAGAAAAGCCACAACCTCAAAGGAAAAATGCAATTGTGTGCAGAGCTCACTGTTAATGTAGCCACCTATACTGAGCCAGAAGATATAGCAAATCAACTGTCAGACAAATTCAGCTCTAAGCCCCCCCCCCCCCCCCCAGCCTCCACTCAGGACATATCGAATATTACTTCCCCTACTATCACTAGGGAACATGTCCTCAGCATACTGTCTCTAAGGCCAGCAACACTGCACTGATAGGCCCCAACAATATCCCAGGATCCCTTCTCTATAACATGAAACATAACCTATAAGGCCATCTGGAATCACTATTTAATCATACCCTCCAAAATGGCTTCATGCCTCATGAATGGAGAACAGTAATCATCCACCCCCTGCACAAAGATGGGCCATCTACAGACCCATAAGTCTCAATATTCTCATAAGCAAAGTTATGGAAATAATTATTTTGGAAATGATCAACAATCACATAGGAAACCTCCAAACACTGGACACTTCCAACTTTTGTTTCATCAAGGACAGGTCATGCCTATACAACCTGGTGAACTGCTTTAAGAAAGTCACCAAAGCAATGAATAAGGACAGTGGTTCACTGCCTACCTTGACCTAGCTAAGGCACTTGACAAAATACCCCACTTGGATATTATTGACAAACTCAAGAGGTTGGGTAAAAACCTTTATGTCACCCAGTATATTGCTAGCTGGCTTACAGACAGAATCCAGGAAGCTAGAACTGGGGAGTACACCTCTACAAAGAGGCCAGTCACCAGCAGAGCCCCTCAGGGAGTGGTCCTGGGACAACTGTTTTTTGACATCAACTTCTCTGACGTTAAGGCCAATGTCAGGAGCCTCTGTTTGACCATATTTGCAGATGACTATAAATTAGGTGCAGTCATAGAATCCTCCACTGACACTAATGTCCTCAAGGAAGGGCTGAAACAGACAAACAGCTGATGTCAGAGCCATGAACTAAAACTTAATGCCAGGAAATGCATAATAGTATCCTCTGGGAAGTTGTCCATCCCTGGTAACTATCATATTGACAACATACCCCTAAGAGTCAACCCAGTAGTCAGAGACTTTGGGACACACATAGGCAGTAATCTAGGCTTTGACCATCATATGTCTATGGTAGTGAGGAAATCATTCTATAGTGTGCAATTTATGAACAATGGTATGTCATCTAAGTCCAAGAAGGTCATTGATCAAAAGACCTATCATTGAGTACAGTGCCCCTTGGCATGTATCTAACAAGGCACATCTAACAAATAGAATGTCCACAGAGGCTCCTGACAAATAGAATACAGGGCATAAAAAACATGTCCTATGCAGACCACCTCAAAGCCCTACCTTGGCGTTCTATTTCCTACAGGCTATTGAGAGGAGATCTATGCCTTCCATAGAAGCCATCATCAGACCCCACTGTGATGGACCTCCTGCATATCTGCAAAATAAATAACACCAGAATTACCTGTTCTAAAGATGTATACTTTTTCTGTGACATAAATAGGACCTACTGAAGAGATAGGCATGCATCCCAGAGACTACCCTTTCTCTGGAACAGGTTTCCCATGTATGTAAAGCAGAGATCCTCCTTAACAGAATTCAAGTGTAACTTGGACAACTGGATGAGGAACAGAAAATTAATCCTTGGTTTGACACCTATGTCTCAAATGGACACAAGAAGCTTGTAAATGGTTCATCTCCCAGGTCCCTGCTTGTAAATATTTAATCTCCTAAGCCCTTGCTTACAATTGCCAAGGATATCAGAACATGTCAGAGATTTGGGATACAGTGCTAGGCTTACAAAGGACCTGGTGGTCATTAGCCTAGTACACATGTATAAATCTGTGAACAATGCAACACCAAATGCATTTGTCATACCGATGATAATCGTATACAATGCACCAGGTAACACAACTACTTCAAGGGCAGTTCATGGAGTGTTTAACTTTGATAACATAATAGCAGGTTTAAGTCTCATGTATGCACAAGTGGAATCCATTCTTATTCATTGCAGATACTTTACTGATTGTGTATATGCACTACAGATGTATGATTATGATTTTAAAAAATTCCAACACCAAAGTATTCTAACTTGCTCAGCACAATGCCACACTAGTCCTGTAGGGCATACCTCTCAACTTTTTTATAGACTGTCCAGATTTTTTCCTCATATTTTCGGTCTGTTGCTCATAACATTTGTGGTTTCTGGTAATACAATATGACATACATTTGGGTTCCAGATTTCATGCACATCAGAAAATGCATGGCAATGTAAAACCTGTTATTCTAGCAATTTCCTAAATTTATAAGTACAATATTTTAAATTTGTCCCTGAGTCTGGGCTTTGGTCCTCCATTTTATTTTGGCTGTGTCCAGATATCTCATACTTAGAGGTTGAGAGGCATGTGGCAGGGTCATTTTCAGTCACAGATAGTCCCATCTCCAACCATTATAACCCTATGTTGACTGTGGGCAGTTAGGACATCTGATTACAGAAAAAATAATAGCCACATTAAGGTAATTCAAATTTGTTTCAAATAAATGCTGAAATGCACACTAATCCTGCAATGACAGATTAATGCTGGTTTATGCTGGTGCTTTTGTTCTATGTTGAATATACACACTTAAATTACCTAGGATGCTCATTTCACATTTTTTTGTCATTGGTTAATTTTTTTTGAGCGATACTTAATACACAGAGGATTTCTGGGTCTTTGTCTTTTCTGATAAGACTCAATGTCTGCAAAAACTGCAAACACTGTTGGTGACTCCCAGCTTTTTATTTTTCCCTCTCACCCTATCATTCCTTGATCTGCTTTTTAGACTTTGTGATTTTGAGCTGCCTACCCTTACAATTGAGCTTTATAAGTGCCTCCCTTTCTACACTGCTGTTTATATCTTTATTTTATTATTTATTTATTGTATTTTACATTTGTTGACCAGGCTAGTCTAGCTGGATACATGTCCATTTTCAGTAGAGGCCCGGGGAGAAAAGCTCCACAAAAGGACAACAGATATTATGCTTGTTATACAAAAGAATAAAATGTACAAATGTGCAGAATGCAAGTAATTACATTGTTAGGAAAAAAGAAATATATATGTAAAAAAAATATATATATATATATATATATATATATATATATATATATATATATATATATATATATATATATATTTTTTTTTTTTTACTCTCTCTCTTTATTAGTAAAATTGGAAAAACAACAGAGCTATAGAAAGTTAGTTAAGATTAGACAGTGTGGAAGATGGAAAAGGAGAAAAAAAGTTGAATTATTTATTTGCCTTCCCCTTTGCTTATTTTGAAAAAAAATGCATTTTGCCTCAATTGTCAGTTATACTGATTTACTTGATCTGAATTCATTATCTGTATAGCTGCTGAATAAAGCAGTGTATTTTTACACTATAGCAAGTGCTGTTCTGTGTTTTTACATCAAGAAGACTTTTTCATCTAGTGGCAGCGAGTTGTAGCCTGGTCTGTATAGGTTGAGATAATACACTAGAGATTCTTGCATGTAGTTGTTTTATTGGATGGAGGGCTTATTAATCAACTTATATTGTTTTTACTGCCTTTATGAATTCTGCACAATCGAGTAGCTCTTGGCTTATTTATACAAAGAGGAGTAGTTTTATTGAATAATCACAGTTTTATAAGCTGCTCAAAGTATACTGATGTAGCTGTAGTAGCATTTCATTGTGGGCACTCTTTTACTTTGCTTTTCCGTTAGGAGGACTGAGATTATTCATTTAGTGGAAGTAGGTGTTTAACAGGTCTATCTGAGATGGGAAACACACAGAAGGGCCCTAAGTGTAGTCATGCTATTGGCCAGAGGGCTCAGTAGTCACTTTTCTGTATTTTCAGTGCTGGTATACATTTGGCAAATTTGCACAGAGCTGCTTGTTGTGCCCGTACCCTGGACAGATGCAAACATCTGGAAACATTGCTCAGACAATGTCTGATTTGGTGCTGTGCAGCATTCGTGGTTAGATTAGCTGCAGATTACACCAAGTAAGCAATCTTCTCTCATCCGGTTACATACACCCTCCACTCCTATCCTTTCATGTACACATTAAGACCTGCAACCATGGAAGGACATTTTCCTGCTATCTCTGCATCCAGCTTGGTAGACATGGGTATCCTGTGGCAATGTAATAATTGCCTTATGTACACTGACAACCACTTAATTCTCGAACTGACAAAAACAATATGTGACACTGGAGGCTAGACTCTCACATACAGACACAAAAAGCAACAAACAGGTTGTCAGCGACTCACATACATTAGTCCCTGCACCTGTAAAGGACCACACATGTAGACCCACATATGCAGAGGTGCTGACATTTAACTTAACCAAACTTCAAAGGCCTCCCAGGTGTGGTCCTTAGAAACTCCACATGTATACAAACACGACAATTCCCATCACAACACATAAAGAAATATCTCATTGTGTCTCAACTACCAAGACCATAAGGTGAAACACTCCATAACTGAATATTCTGGTCAAAGGAGACTCCATTGTGAGACACACTGATGTCCATTTTACCAGACTGGATAAGGGGTAGGTTACAGTTAGTTGTCTGTCAGGGGCCAGGCTTCACCAGATCATACAAGCACTCAGGTCACTTCCCCCTAAGTACTGTATGACTCAATCATAGTCCATGTGGGCATGAGTGACCTGAGACATACCTTCTTAAACTAAATGAAAAGAGACATGACTGAGCTCTCTGAATATGTGTCACAGGCAGGTATGAGCCTAGAATTGAGCAGCATTCTACACTCTCCAAGGATAATGCCACAACACCAGCAGAAAATGATTGACTTTAACATTTGGATTAGCTACTGCCATCATTCCAAAGGAGTCCAGTACTTGTCAGCCTGGGAGAACATGGTTGACAGGCCACACTGCTTTGCCAGGGATGGTCTTCACCTGTCACATCTAGGCTTTTGGATATTGGACAAAACATTATCCATCTCATAGTGCCTTTTTTAGGCATTGACAAACAGACAAACCTTCCAACATAACAAACGCTGCTCAGGACAAGCTAAAGGTGTTATTGCTCAATGATAAGAGCCTGAAGAAGAAATTGCACTCCCTGAGAACTTCCCTTTAAGCTGGAGAATGCTGACATCTGTGCAATTACAGAAACATGGTTCAAAGCCAAAGAAAGCTCTCCAGCAGTGTATCGCTATAATGCCTTTCCTACATTCGAACCACCTACTGAACATGAAAGAGCAAAAGGCGGAGGTGTATCTATCTACATAAATGATAAGGCTGGAAAACAATATGACATGCTTGAGCTACTCCATGTCCAACTAACCATGGGAAAAATCCTTTTTCATATTCTCACTAGATACAGGTCCCCCACCATGAACCAGGAAAACCATACATCATATCTGAAGTTACTGGAATCACTCACCATCCAACTCAGTACCATACTCATGGGTGATTTTAACTAACCCTCCATTACTTGGGAGGCATACATGACCACTAACATGCAGACCCAAAGATTTATTGACTTTGTAAATTCAAATGCCCTGGATTAGCTATTCTGCACTGCCACTATGGGAATAAATATCCCAGACCTGGTCCTCACAAATATGGAATAGTGCTGCACCCATCCCCCAGTGCAATGTCCCCATTGGCAAGATAAGACCACAAAGTGGCCTCCTTTGAAACAGAGGTAAAATTAGTCCTCCACCTAACCCAAAAAACTTTCAGAACTTCTCTAAGGTAAATCTGCTCCTATTAAGAGATGGCATCGCTAGTTTCCAAACTCTCCCACATCCAGAAAGCACAGAAACTTATGCAGAGGTGTAGACAAAAGTCTTTTATGACCATATAAATAACTGCATAGAAACAGCAGTACCAGATCAAAATAAACCCAGGTAAAACCACAAAAACAAGCCACCCTGGTATTAACTGGTTGTATGACAAAAGAATGAAAATCCTGTTGAGAAGTAAGAGGAAATGTACACAACAGAGAAAAAAGTCCTTCATTATTCTAAACAACAGAATCAGGGAACTAGTCAAGTCTCTGAAAGCAGGATTTGGGGTAAAAACAGCCTCCAAAGTGAAGGATAACCATAAGGCATTTTTCAGTTATGCCCATAGTATTAAGGGCAGCACCCATCAATGTGCCGACTTAGTTGTAGATAGCATCACCTATACTTTGTTAGAAGCTATAGAAAATCTCTGGTTGAAAAATTCAGCTCAAATTTCATCTCTCCATCACCTGCAGTTCTCCCCCAAGAAATACCCTCCACCACTGCACTACCAATTATCACCAAAGAATGGGTTGCCATTGTGCTATTTAAAGTTAAAGACACAGCTTCAATGGGCTCTGATCAAATAACAGGTTGCTTCTTAAACAGCTTAAATCAGGAATTGTCAGATCCATTAGGATCTCTGTTTAACCACAATCTCCAGACTGGCTTTGTTCAAATAGCATGGAGGACAGCAATTGTCATCCTGCTGCATAAAGGGGGACCATCTACTGATCTGGGAAATTACAGACCCATACGTTTAACTAGTCTTATATGTAAGGCCATGGAAAAAATAATCTTGGACCTGATGAATACTGACATAGAAAACCTCCAAAAACTGGACCTGACCCAATTAATCTTTGTCAAGGGCAGGCCATTCCTACTGAATTTGCTGGATTATTTGGAGAAAATCACTAAGGCCATTGACGAGAGTAAACAGTACATACCACCTACCTCGACAAGGCCAAGGCATTTGAAACAATTCCCCACTAAGGTATTATAAATAAACTCACAAAAGTGGGTATAAATCTCTCCATCACCAGATTGACAGCCAATTGTCTCATGGACAGGGCACATGGGTTAAAGTGAGTGAATCCAGATTCAACAAGAGGCCAGTTACTTGTATTGTGCCACAGAGCTCAGTGCTAGGACCACTCCTGTTCAAAATATACTTCTCTGAAGTCAAGGCTAATGTGGAAGGCCTCCAGATGACAAAGTTTGCCAATGACTGCAAGCTGGGAGCAATCATTGAATCTCTCAACAATGTAGATATTCTTCAGGAATATCTAGAACAGATAAATGATTGGTATCAGAACCATGGCCTAAAACTAAATATGAAACTGCATTATGATAACCTTTCAGAAGTCAAATACCCCTGCAAATTATGACATCAATAGCACACCCCTAAGAGTAGACTCAGGGGTGATGATTTAGGTACACAGATAGATACTAGCCTGTAGATTGACTGCTATATGTCCACAGTGGTGAGGAAGATGTTTTGTGTGGCACTGCTTATAAGTAAAGGTATGGCATCCAGATCCAAGGAAATTATAGTTCTGCTGTACTTAGCCCTCCTTAGGCCAATAATTGAGTTGGCATGTTCTTGACTAGGCACTTACATCAGCTGGAATGACCTCAGATGTTCCTTACTAAGAAAATGCAGAGTGTAAACAACATGAACTATGCAAATAGACTAAAAGCCCTACCCCTTTACTCTGTCTACGTCTGATTATTAAGGGTTGACCTATGCGTGACCTACACGGAATTCACAAATCCAGCCCTGATGGAGCTGTTACACATTCACAAGTAAAACAGCCTGAGGGCCACCTGATCTAGGGATCTAAACTTAGTCAGCAACTCAAAAAAAAAACTTGCTGGAGAGACAGGTATGTTTCTCAGAGATTACCCCTTGTTTGGAACAAGCTTCCTATTCACATTAAGCAGAGCTCTTCCCTATCCCTCTTCAAATGCAGTTTGGATCAATGGATGGGGAATCACAAAGTCACACCTGGGGTAATGTCTATATCCCTTATGGACAGGGCAATATGTAAGATACTCAATGCACAGTCCAAATCCTTGCTGTCCTCTTGCCCCTAGGGGTCATATATTTGGTAAAATGAGATTATATTGACAGGGATTGTAAGGGCCCTTCAGCTGTTAGCCTAGTAATCTCCAATTAACCCATGAACATATGCATAAAACCGGGGTAGTTACTTTCATTCACAGTTAGCCCCTGTACCCAGCAGTGATAGCAATTTGTTGACTGTGTACAACTCAAATGTCTGGCTAAATAACATATTTCTTCTTTGTTTGCCACAGCTGCCACAGTAAACTAGTACAACTTGCTTCACACACATACACATTAGCCCTGCAAAGACAGAATAATGTATGTATAATTTTAGAAAATTACAGCAATGTCAGTCAATTTTAAGTCCCAGACACCCTTCATTACCCAAAAATTGTGTCTGCTGTGTTAACTGTGTATATTTTAGATGTCAGATGGCCACAGTAATTTATTCCGGTTCTGTTTCACAGCAACACACTACAGCCAACAACTTTAAAGTATTTAACAAACTCCAAAATGATAAACATTAATCCTTCACAATCAGAATAATCCATGTTTAATTATAATAAATAACAGCAGGCTAGGGTCAGTCATTTTTGTCTATAGATAGTTTCTTTAATTGTGATAAAATAATAATACCAATGGATGAGAACTTGCAAATTCACCCCTGGCTTGTTGCCTGTGGCCCTTAGGGACAGGGGCAATTTGTAGATGTCCTAAGGCACAGGCACAGGCATATACCAGAGCCATTCTAACCTATGTGCATTGATAATTAGGAAAATTGGGACATGGATGGCTAGGCTTAAAATGCTCTAGGGTTGTTAGACTAGTAACCTCCCATGATCATATACATTTAAAATAAAATGGTCAAAGCAAATTATTTCATTTCAGTTTATTTTAGTAACACAGCCACAGTATAAAGTAATCCATCTGTAGTTGGTGAAGTCAAATTATTCTTGTAATTCACTAGTACAAAACACACACGGTCAGCAGTCAGGAAATCTCGAAAAGGTTTTCTTGTGTAATCGAACACAAATGCAGCAACCAAAGAATTCAGCAATAAAATCCACTTTAATAGTAAAACTGAAAAACCATTGGATTGAGCGCTTTCATCCCCTGACTGGGGATTTCATCAGAATCAACACTCGTTTCATTTGAACTTAGGAGAATAGTACAAGCAAACTTTCAAATACACCAGATGTTTGGGAATAGATTGATTCCTCTTCTCCAAAAATATTTGATACAAGAGAATTTGTAGACTTACGTAATGTAGCTGTATGTTTATACTGATTACTGATGGTGACTTCTATCATATGAGATGCTGACTGCATTACTGCTGTCTTTCCTGTGCCTTGTACTATGCTCCTAAGTTCAAATGAAACGAGTGTTGGTTCTGATGAAATCCCCGGTCAGGGGATGAAAGTGCTCAATCTGATGGTTTTCCAATTTTACTATTAAAGTGGATTTTATTGCTGAATTCTTTGGTTGCTGCTATTTGTGTTTTATTACACAAGAAAACCTTTCCTGTATTTCCTGACTGCTGGCAGTGTACTAGTGGTTTTGGTCAACACTGGTCGCTCAATTTTGTACATTTATTTAATCTTATTTAATCTTGTAATTCCCACTGGCCATAGTATCCAATTGCTTGCCAGGGCTAAAACAATCTTGCTAGAAACAAGGATGTATATGTGAGCTATACCCTGATTACGGTATTCTCTTACAGGTCTTGCTGTGACCCTCAGCATGTCGCCAGTTCTAATCTCCAGACTCCCAACACTGCTGCACCCATTGTATTATTTCCAGGAATTCTGCTTGGTTTCACCCACCATAATCTAGAGAGTGAATTATAGAGTCTGACAGAACATGTCTCTAAAATTCTTTTTCTAGATTATATGTGGGACCAAGCAGAAAGCCATGAAATTAAGATGTGTGATGTGTTTCCTTTTATGGTTGCAGACATGGCTGCTTCAAACTGGGGTGCCATTACAAGCACATGTTTTTGCTTGGTGAAAAAAAGAGACATTGCCAAAGTGACCCTGACCATGTGGTGCCATAGGTAGCCTCCTATGCCTAAGGATGGCCCTTTTTTTCTGACTATGTAAGTCTCTGGGAAGCAGGCGAGATTTATCTCACTTATCAAGATCATAGGACTTCTTTCCCATCTCTTTCTATTGTTCATTCATTTTATTTTGTTCCTTAAGTACTTACTCTCTTTGTCTATTCTTCATTCATTCTCTTTTTTTATTACACATTTACTGTCATGGAGTTCACCTGTGGGGCAGGACACTCCCATTCTTAATTATGAAAAATGGTAACAAACATAAACAATAAACACCTCCTCATGCTAAGTCCATGAACCACAGACTCCAGTCCACAATATGCCACCTCCGTCTGGCACCAGTCTGTAAGTGTCACATCTGCAAGAGAAAGGATTTGATTAAGAAGGTCAAGATTACATACATGCACTGAACACACATGAAGACACTTCCACTACTTCAGGATAAAGAATGTAGCCCCATGTCAAGACTTTGTCGAGCTTTTAAAGATGCAGTCAATCACATACCTAATAGTTATAACATGCCCCTTTTACTTAAAGAAGAAATGCCCTCTTTTTGTAACTACTTGCAGTTATGCATTATGTACTGCAGAAAAATATTCATATATGCAAATGTGTACATAGCTAGATAAATACAGATGTAGATATAAATATAGATATAGATATAGATACAGATGTAGATGTAAATACATATTCAGATACAGATATAGATATAGATATAGATACAGATGTAGATGTAGATACATATTCAGATACAGATGCAGATATATATATAGATATAGATATAGATACAGATGTAGATGTAGATACATATTCAGATACAGATGCAGATATAGATATAGATATAGATATAGATATAGATATAGATATAGATATAGATATAGATATAGATATAGATATAGATACAGATGTAGATGTAGATACATATTCAGATACGCATGCAGATATAGATATAGATATAGATATAGATATAGATACAGATGTAGATGTAGATACATATTCAGATACAGATGCAGATATAGATATAGATATAGATATAGATATAGATATAGATACAGATGTAGATATAGATACATATTCAGATACAGATGCAGATATATATATAGATATAGATATAGATACAGATGTAGATGTAGATACATATTCAGATACAGATGCAGATATAGATATAGATATAGATATAGATATAGATATAGATATAGATATAGATATAGATATAGATACAGATGTAGATGTAGATACATATTCAGATACAGATGCAGATATAGATATAGATATAGATATATATATAGATATAGATACAGATGTAGATGTAGATACATATTCAGATACAGATGCAGATATAGATATAGATATAGATATAGATATAGATATAGGTACAGATGTAGATGTAGATACATATTCAGATACAGATGCAGATATAGATATAGATATAGATATAGATATAGATATAGATATAGATATAGATATAGATATATATACAGATGTAGATGTAGATACATATTCAGATACAGATGCAGATATAGATATAGATATAGATATAGAGGGAGAGAGAGAGAGAGGGAGAGAGATAATGAGTCCTGGGACTATTGCATTCAGCTCTGGATTCCAGTGCAGTACTAAGATGTGAACAACATACATTTGCAGGATCTGAGTGAATCCTTTACTATTTCCTGTGCAACAGCCTCAGTCTTTGGACACATTAGGGATGTCCTGTTGCAGTCCATCTTAACTCAAAGTAATAGCTTTGTTAGAAATTAACTGAATTTTTCATAGGACAAGATTTATAACAAGAATCACAGGCTTATTGATTGAAAACTTCACAGCAGTTTCACTTAGGTGTGAATGTGACTATCTGGCAAGATTTCTGTAAGCTTTTCTGGCAGTTTAATCAAATATCTCTCTACTTCTCCATATCAACCCCTTGCACAATGTACATGACTGGCTGGGCAAGATGAGGAACTGCTTTGGCCTTAAATTGTGTTTTTTTCTCCAAATTCTGCTCCAGCATGATTGTTTCACAAATACACACACACATGCACACATGCACACACACACACACACACACACACACACACACACACACACACACACACACACACACACACACACACACACACACTCAAAATGTTGCTCTAGCCTTCATATGAAGATAGCTATTTTGTCATAAAATTTATTTTCTTTCCTCTGCCTTCACTGTAGCTGCTTAGTATTGGTCATCCAGTTTCTGAGAATGAAAGAAAAAAATTACATAGGAAGCTTTCTTGTAAGACTTCTGCCCATCAGCAACAGAGTTGCTCAAAGTCCTACAACTTATAAAGACTTACTTCTGCATTTTAGGACATACAAAATAGTCCAAATAGCTGGCTGAAGAGCTGCTTGAATCATACATTCTTCATGACCATTTCATTGATAATTTTGTGAATTAGACATGATGTGATGTACTCAAGCTCCCACTCCCTGGCAAGTGACTTACATTTGTGGTACATTTCAAAAACAACTGTTCCACTGTTGCATGCCTAGAAAAGATGGATTATGGCATAATCATTACAGGACTGGCTGTTATGTCCCTTGATAGAAATGAACCAGATGTTATAATACCCAGAGCTGTACTGAACAAATCCCAAATCTCTTCTTGCACTTTTCAGAAGAAAAGTCTCTGTTCACTGAATGCCTGATAAAGGTGGTTCATTTCTTAGAACTCTGAAATCAAAATTGTTTTGTGTCGTTTCTGTAACTTGGAATGTCTGAACTGAACTTTGGAACTCCTGGATTGACTTCTGTCGCTCGTCTAGTCAATATAAAATAGATGAGTATTTGTGGGTTCTGTTCAAACAGCTTTATTATGTACAAACACATCAGGATTGAGGCTTAATAACGTTAACTTAGATAAACTTATAAACAAATTAGTTATTGCACTTATACCTGCTCACTCTCTGGCTTCACTCTCGAAAGGGCACTGAAGCTAGCACGTGCTTACTATTTATATGCATGTTCAGTCCTTGAAATGCTTCTTAAAGGTGCAACACACACATACTATTCTACATCCTCCTTCTTTGAGACATTCATTATACAATATTGATGACACTAATTGACATGCAATCAATACAAATAATTCTTTGTCATTCAATTATACAAAGCTACATACCTATGTATGTCATATAACTATGTCCCTGTTGCTGTGTATTTCACACTAGGGCTGGAAATGCAACCAAATCATGTGACATAGAAATTATAATTAGGTCTAGCAAATGGGACTGTCTCTGCTGAATGCTCAACTTTAGGGACATCAGGAACATCATCAGGAATGGAAGTAAAAGTTAAGAGACGTTCTGCAACATGAACATTGTTTGGATTGCTCTGAGACCTAGAGTCTGAATCACAGGAACAATGTGATATTGATTCTGGTACAGCAAGAAGATGTCTTCGATTTCTCCTGTACTCCACCCCCTCAGATTCTATGAAGTATGATCTCAGCTTGGTACATATACATGTTACTTGACCAATTCAGTCAAAACCTCTTGTCATTTGTATCCTCACTGTCTCTCCTTTTAATGGCTGAAGAAACTGATAGCTGGACTTCTGGAAAAAATGCTTTCTGAATAATTGGGCTCTAACTGTCCTGTTGTTCTTAGCTTTAGGCCTCAATAAACTGGAACTAATAGGCAATGTTATTCTGGTTTGCCTAGATAGAAGTATCTGAGCAGGCGAGCCAAGTATATCGTCATGGGGTATGTTTCTGAGATTAAGTAAATTCAAAAATACATCAGTATTATCATGCTTTGACCTCTTAAGTAATTGCTTTGCACTCTGTACTGCACATTCAGCTAGCCCACTTAACTGTGGATACTCTGGACTACTAGTCACATGTACAAAGTCCCATTCTTTTGCAGATTTCTGAAACAACTGACTGGTAAATTGAGTACCATTGTCAGAAATAACTGTGTGGACCACCATGGACTGAGAAATGATGCTTCAACTTGGTGATAACAGCAGTGGATGTTAGATTAGGTAGTAAATCAAGCTCAAACCAGTTTGAATAAGAGTCTGCCAACAATAAATAATCCTGATTGTTAGATTTGAATGTATCAATGGCTACTGTTGACCAAGGTAGTTCAGGAACTTGCCTTAGCTGAAGTAGTTCTTTTTGCAAATGTGGTTTAGTACTACTGCATACTGAACAAGAAGAAAGTACTTTATCAATATATTTTACTAGAGAAGGCAAAATATTAGTTTGCTCACTCTTCTTTTGGTAGATTCGGAACCTGGGTGATCATGATGCAAAATCTGGATATATTCATGTTATAAGGAAGCAGGAACAAAAATTTTAGGACCTTTAAAATTAATCCCATCTTCCATTAGCATCTCATCTCTGTAAGCAAAATAAGTTTGCACTTCAGGTGGTAAACTAGATTGCTTTAACGGCCATCCATCATTAATGTAGTGGTTGATGTTTTGCAAAATCGGATCAGTCTTTGTATGATCTTTCAACTCATCAAGTCTCGTGCTAAAAACATGACATACTTCCATGACATCAAAGTCAAAGTTCTCTGCATGAAGTTATTCTGTTATATTTCTGGGCAATCTGGAGAGTGCCTTTCGTATAGACCATTTTGAAGTTGTACTTTTGCAATTTGAGCATCATTCTTTGTAATCTCGCTGGAACTGAATGCATAGGCTTCTTTAGAATAGTAATTACAGGTTGGTGATCAGTTTCAATCTGAATAGCTCGACCATAGATATAATCTTGAAACTTTGAACATGCAAAATACTATTGCCAAAAGTTCTTTGTCCATTTGAGCATATTGCATTTCAGTTTGGGTAAGAGTTCTAAATGCATAGGCTACTTGTCTGCCTTCTTGAAGAATAACTGCTCTGAGACCAGATTTTGAAGCATTACAGGAAAGAGTTACTGGTTTATTGACATCACATGTATCTTAATGTAGGTGGGGTGGCAATTTTCTGCATAATGTCTTTAAATGCCTTCTGGTGCTGTTCCAGCCAAGACCATATAACATTTTTGAATGTCAGCTCTCTCAAAGGTGTTGTCAAACTCACTGAAATCTCATATAAACTTGCCACTTGACCATACCAAGAAAATGTTGTAGAGCCTGAACATTATCTGGAGCTAACATATCAAGAATGGCTGCTTGCTTGGATGGGTCTGGTCACAAGCCAGTGCTAGTAAATAAATGACCTACATATGTAACTTCTGGTAGTCTGAATTTGCACTTCAGAGGATTGAGCTTCAAGTTCACTTCACATGCTCTGTCGAGAACTTTCTTAAGGTTTCTGTCATACTCTGCTTCACCATTGCCTCCAACCAATAAATCATATACTATTATGGCACAAGGATAGCCTGAAAAACTTTGCTCCATTGCACACTGAAAGACTTCATTTGCAGAATTCATTACAAATGGCATCTGTATTTCTGCCAAATAGGGTACTGAAAGTAGTCAGTAATGAGGATTTCTGATCAAGCATCACTTGCCAAAATGAACTTTTTGCATTCAAGACAGATAAAAACAGTGGCATTTGGTATTAGGGCTGTGACATCCTTGACTGTACACATTGGAAGATGAAGTCTCTTTAATGCTTTGTTTAAATCTCTTGGGTCAATACATATTCTGATTTCATCTGCATCTTTTTTGTGGGCTGCTATCATGGACGACACCCATTCAGATGGTTCTGTAACTGAACAAATTACACCTTGCTGCACCATTTTATCCAACTGAGCTTTGACTTTATTCTGCATAGCTATCAGAACTGTTCTTGCTGGTCTGACCACTGGACTGACCTCTGAGTCTAACTTCATAGAATACATAACTGGAAGTTTGCCCAACTTGTCATTGAAAGCATCAGCATACACTGAGAAAATAGCTTCAGTAAAATTGGAACTAGGATATATGCTTATATGATGAACTGCTTTGGTAAAAGAAAGCAAATTCATTCTCAGACTGTCTCGGAAACTCAGTAATGACTGTACAGGTCTTTGGACTACATAGAATAACAAACTGTAACAGTTCCTAGCCAAATAACATGAAAGAATTACCAAGCCTTCGGTTTGAATTTCTTAACCTCCATAAGCAACAGGTTTTACACTACTAGTCACATTGAGTTGTTCATTAGTTCTCACCGTGGCAAATGTGTCTGCTGACATAACATTACACTTTGAGCCATTGTCTGCTTTAAGCACAGCTGTTTTACCATTGATGTTCCTATCAGTTGCAAGCATTCTTGTGCTCCTTTCTGTAACTTCATGGATTTGACAAATCTTAATAGCTTTGCTCAGCATTAAATCACTGTCACGAAGCAAAATCTTTCTCACTGCAGCACTATTAATACCACACACAAGCTTGTCCTTTATCAACTCATCTTTTAAGTCACCAAACCAAAACGTTTTAGCTTTGTTTCTCAGGTCAGTTATATAAGCCGCAAATGTTTCCCCTGGTTTTTGATCTCCCATGTGAAACAAATGCCTCTCTAATGTAATATTTGTCTGGGGGTTACACATTTCCTTGAACTTGCACTTTAAATACTCAGGGCCTTCCCTTGATTCAGCCTGTACAACTATATGACAGTTTTCACATTCTCCCTCATATACTGCTGATGCATACACATATGAACGCTGTCTTTCAATGGCCTCTGACCCAGCTAAGTTTAGCAAAATTAATGCCCTGGTGCATGCATCTTTGTCAGAATAAGCTGCTTGTATAAATATATTTTGTACTCTTGCTCAAATATTCTCCAGTTCTCTGCAATATTCTGATCAAACATCATCGGTGATGGTTTTCAAAATATGTCTGCCATATTAACACATACCAGTGAAGGCTTTTGCAAGTATGCATGAAAACACACACAAATTTATGCCAGTATTTGTAACTATGTCCAATAGCACAACAAGCCTCTGAATAACTGAACTTAGTGACAAAAGTATCTTGGGCACTGTAATACTCTTGAAATCACTGTACTATAAGAAATCACCTCTTATCAGTGTAAGAAACATTTCAAAATACCTGCACTGTGTAAATTAAATGGGCAGAAGAAGCTCAGAGTAAGAAACATTTCAAAGTAACTGCACCTTGCAAATAATCAGTACACAGCACACTGAAACTTTCCCAAAATGGTGGTACTTTATTAAATAACTTTTTACAATGTATAAAACACTCTGCAATGGCGTCACTTTGTGAACAGACACACCCAGCACAAGAAACTTTTTTAAATGGCTGTATTTTGCCTGCACTTCATGAAATAGTTGCACTTTGCACACAAATAAACTCTTTGGAATAAATACACAGTAATAAGCACACACTGTAAGCACTTTACACACTTTGAGATACTTTTAATAACTCTAGTTGTCCCATCCCCCTTCGAACAAGCCACTCTAAATACACAAAGCCATTTGACAACCTTTGTTGAATATTATCATAACATGATAATGACAATTCTGCCGCTCTTCTCTGCTCCAACTAACCAAATCTTCCTCCACCAAAAAAGGGAGGGTGGGATGGTCCAACTCACGCCAAATGTAACTACTTCCTTTAGCTCCCTACACTTAAACCCACCCTGAGTCCCACCCTTTCCTTACCTCACTTCTTTAACTACTCCAATCCTCTTTAAATACCTACATTGCCATGACTCTAATGATTAGCCAATCCCTTAATTCCCAGCCTAACTCTTCCCATCCCCCCACCCTCCACCCACACTTTACTCGTGGGTCCAGGACAACTTTGTTTGTCCCAATCTGCATTTGTCCTGGCCCCCCTTCGAACAAACTACTCTAAATGCACAAAGCCATTTGACAACCTTTTTTAAATATTATCATAACATGAACTTCAAACATATAAACAACATCAATTGCCTTCATTCACAATGATCCTCAGGGCAGCGTAAAAACTTACCCTGCTCTATTACACCTCAGGGCAGCATACCTGCTCACCCTGAAACATCTTCCACTGGGGCAGCGTACCTGCTCACCCCCACACCACAAATAATAGGCAGCGTATCTGCTCACCTTCCACCACACAAAACCATTGGCCAAATCAAACCACATCCTTAGAGGGGGAACAGAAGAGGAGAATCCTGTCCCTCTTCTCCGCCATCAGCCTGATCCCAGGCTGTTCCCCCTCCTAAACCTTAACCTGCAGCGTCTCTTGTAAAAACAGCTTGAGATGCAAGTTAAACAAATCCAAACCACATTCATTCAGATGAACTCCAGCCATATGATACCAACCTACTTCTCCTTGCCCAAAGTCTCTGTGTTGAAGGATATGTATCCCCGAGGTTCTTAGCTGCCTCTCCAATGTATGGTTAACAAACATCTTGGCCCTTTCAATTGCTTTATAACTGTACGCCTTCCTCCAACACAATCAAGGAATCAACTCCTACCACACAAATTGCATACCCAGGTACCCACCCTGTAGTCTCCCCAAATCCTGCAGATAATCTACATTAAATGCTTCTTAGCCAAAATACCCAAGTCATTACCTCCCAAATTAATTATTATTATATCAGGACACCCTATCCGTGATTTATTCTTCTGAAATGCAAACATCAACCTATCACAACGCATACCCCTAACCCCATGCCAAAACACAGAGCATCCTAAATAAGATAAACCCAAATTCCTTCCATCCTCCCTGATTAAAGCACACTCCTCAGCCCAGTGGATATACGAATGGCACAAAATAAGTATACGCTTCCCTAAAAGAAAAAGAAAAAATATTAATAATCACAAACACTACTATCTAATATAAGATAAAAAGGCATTTGAAGACCACCTGCCGCACTTTTAATAACCTCAATTGAACTACCCTGTCTAGCCAAATCCGAAGCCCTCCCAATTCTAAAAGAATGAGCTGCAAACTTCTCAGCCGGAAATCCCATGCAACCCAAAATCCTCCTAATTAAAGTAATAAACCTACTACTGGAAACTACCCCGCCATCCTTTGAACAAAACACCAACCTCTCTGAACACCCCAACCTCCTACTCCTAAATTCTCTAGTCCAAGTTTCTAGGCAAAGGCAAAGGTTTCTGTCCACTTTGAGCACCACCGTACATCTCCTACCCAACTGATCTATCTTGCTTTTCTCTATTACGATGTTGACCTCCCTCTCAGTCACTATAACATCCTTCCAACATAAGGAACCTAACAAGTCTGATACCCTGAAAGCGCCAAAATATAATCATATGCATAGAGTGCCCCACATAAAATAATTCAGCGACTCACTATGAAATAATTCTAAACCCCACAACAAAATCTTCAATATTCCCCTTGTAATTGGCAACCGTGTATCCCTACGCTCCACCATCACCCTCCCCCACCCTCTTAACATAAGGTCTAATGTCCAGGACTTCATAAAATCTTGCAACCCCCCCCCCAACTTAGCAAAATTGCTAATAGCTGCCAGATCCACTTTAACTGTCTGCAAAGCCTTACCTTTCTCCTAAGAATTAGCCACATATCTTAACAATAATTCCTCTGACCATACCCTTTCCTCGTCTGGCAATCGCAAAACAAATTGATTAAAAGAGCCCTACCATATGCCTTCTTTGTAGAAAAAGCCCAGGAATGCTGCACCAGATGCCTGACTATCTTGTCCCAAGATTCCACACCTCCTCCGGCAGTGTTTCCAGCACCTCGACCACCCCCGGAGCCAACCCTAGAAACCTGCAAAACTGAAAGCGGGACAAACTATCAGCAATATCATTCTTAATACCAGGTACATGTACCGCTGTAAAAGAAACATTTATTAACAGGCTCTGTAATACCAACTTCCGCAATATCCTCAACAGCAATTCTGCCCTAGTTGTTTTCTTTTGTAACACCTTCACCACCACCATATTATCAGAATGAAAAACTACCCGCTTGTTCCTCAACTGCTCCTTACACATCACCAAAGTTGGCCATATCGGCATCTGTTCTAAAAAAGCAACATCATGCCTCCATTCCTCATTCCAATCTGGAGGCCATTGCACTGCAAACCATCTTCCCCCAAAGTAAGCCCCCATGCCGATACTCCCCGCTACGTCCATAAACAACTGTTCTTCCTGACCCACCCAATCTGATTGCCAAAAGAAAATCCCATTAAATTGAGCACAAAACCATCCCACAACTTCAAATCCTCCCACACTAGCCTGGACACCCTAACCCAATGATGTTTGCTCCTACCCCCTTTTAGCAAATAAGCTAACACCCTGCAAAACATCCACCCTGGATGTACCGCTTGACAGGCAAAGTTCAGAAGACCCAACAGTTCCATTACTGAAATAACCCGAATCTTATTCTTGTTCAACACCCCCCATATAGCTGATTGCATCCTCTTTATCTTATCCTGGGGTAGATGAAACAATCCCTGTTCCAGCTCTACCATTAATCCTAGGAACTCCAATGCTCTCAATGGACCTTCCATCTTGTGCTGTGTCAAAGGTACACCCAGTTCCTCATACATACTGGTAAATTCCTGCAGCCTCTGTTCAGCCCCCACCCT
Organism: Protopterus annectens; assembly: GCF_019279795.1. Lineage (NCBI taxonomy): Eukaryota > Metazoa > Chordata > Ceratodontiformes > Protopteridae > Protopterus > Protopterus annectens. The sequence continues at coordinate 122,627,466 of NC_056731.1, read as the reverse complement.
CCCTTCCCCTACTAGCAAGAAATCATCCAAATAATGCACTGCCTTCTGCATTCCCACCCTCTGAGTCCAAATCCAGTGTAAAAGGGTACTAAATTTCTCAAATGTCGCACATGCCACAGAAACACTCATCGACATGGCAGTGTCAAAATAGTACTTACCACCTACCTTCATCCCCAACAATGGCCAATCCTCCCTCCTAATGGGCAACAAATGAAAAGCCGATTCAATGTCAACCTTAACCAACCATGGCTCCTGAAATTTCCTGATCACCTGCACTACATCATCCAAAGAGGCATAACGCACCCTAACTTCTTTGTCCCCAATAAAATCATTCACTGACATCCCTTCTGGAACTGAAAGATGATGAATCAATCTAAACTCCCCAGGCTGTTTCTTTGGCACTAACCCCAATGGCGACATCTTGTAGCTAACAAAAGGCGGCGTATCAAATGGACTCGACAGCCTTACACTCCTTTCCTACCAACTCTTCCAAAACATCCTCTTTCCCTTGCACTGAATGGAGGTTCTTAAAACTCCTCCCCAACCCCACCATAGACTTAATAGGAAATCCCTGTTGAAACCCTTGAATGACCTCAGTCTTAAGAATGAAATCAGGACACTGGCAAAGCATATCCTCCAATACCTCCACCTTAATGGGGAATGCCACCCCTCCCCCTATTGCCTCTAAAGGATCCCAGTTCCCTGGGTCCATGAAAATTGCCCCTATCTTGAGCTGTCTGTAATCCTTGAGAGGAAAGAAAATCTCCCTCTCAGCCCATACCAGTGTTGTTCCATGAAGCAAAACCCTGCTGGCCACAGTAAGCCATGGAATGATTTCCTCCACATCTTAAGCAAGTGTGTACAAATTTGCACCCAACCCATGAACAAGTACCATTGTTATATGACCAACACACTTCACCCACCTCACCCATGCTCATCCTCCTATTAAACCCACCAAAGTTGTCCATCATCATAGCCAGCCATATATCAAGATGACACACCTCCCACCACAGAGACTGGTCAACTGCTTTCCATTTACAGAACCGCTCATCATACCACAACCATGCATTCCCAGGCCCCAAAAGGGGCAAAGCCAATACTCCATCCTTCTCCAGCTGTACTGCCATGTAATAAATAAAGCCGACTACCCAGTTGCCCCAAGTCCTAGGTCTAAGCTTACCTCTCCTTTTCCTACCCAACGCTACTAATGCCGCCAACAAGTCCTTGCTAGTGTCTGACACCACTTCCACTTACCTCTGGACCACTTCCATATCTAGCAGCTCAAACAAATCCACATACTCACCTTTCCAGATTTTTTCTTTCACCGTCCCCGAAATGTGTGGAGTTAAAATAACTGCTCTATTGTCCTGTCCCAGAGCCTGAGTAGCTAGCAGTCCTCTGGCCACAACCCAAAATCTGATCCTAACTCCGAGCCAGTCAAGCTGTCCTTAGAGCCCAGGTCCACTCCAGCCATCTGTCCACCCGCATACCTGGCTGCCTGTACCAACCCCCTTTGCACTCTGTCTGACACTGTTTCTCCTCTTTCCATATCCCCATCCAACAAAACCTCATCAACTACCTGCACCTTGCCATCCTCACCACCTAGTTCCCCAACCATTGTTAAATTAATATCATTACCTGCACCTTCGCCTTGCAACGTACTGGGAAAAGGAGCCTCCACTGTAACCGCCTGCTTCTCCACCTGCTGCCTTTTCCCCTGACCTGGAGTCTTCATTACAGGGCACCATCTCTTCCTGCCTGAAGCTTGTTCTGGCTCTGCCTTGGACCTCATCATATCCTGGAATAATTCTTCCACTTGGGCTATAATAGCCTGCCATCTTTGTCGCAATTTTGGTAAATTAGCCATCTGTAAAAAAAGAACACAATGTTAACCCTGTTTCACAAACCCGACTAAGCTACTACCCCCCCAACCCCTATAATGTGGCCTTGCCTTATGCCCCACCACTCTATACCAACTCCCCTACTTACCTATACTCTGCAGCCTAGAACCACCCCTTGTATAGCTTATCTGCTAAGCATACACTCTAATCACTAGCTAATGTACTTATACTTCTTCCATAAATAAAATATACCCCTGCCTGGCACACTTTTCACCCTTCTGCTGCACACCCATTCAGCCACACACTTCCCTACAGCTACCAACCCCTTTCCTATCACTACTATCACCACCAGGTGTGTCTCTCTCTCTCTCTCTCTCTCTCTCTATATATATATATATATATATATATATAAAACAACAACTTTGCATCTATCTTCTATCTTCTACCCACCTACATTCAGGCCACACAGATACTAGCACCATTCAACCAAGAAGAAGCCTGTAACCCTTACCTTTTTCTTCTGGACTGCAAATCCTTATCCTCACAAGAGGTAATGGCCAATACCCCCAGTGCGCATGCACGAACCGGCACCCAGACTGAACGGCTGCAAAATGGCAGAGGCTACTCGGAAAACTACCAGGGAAAGTGAAGAGGAATCCCCCCCACTTTCACCACTGAGGAAAGCCATCAGGGACAACAACACGTCAACAATGGCTGAAACCAACCGTGCACATGAGCGGAAAATGAGGAATGACACTGGAGACCAGAGAAAGGCCACAAAAGCCCACAAACCCACCACAGAGCACTAGAGTATCCACAGGACAACATCCTCAATGTTACCTAGACCAGATTACAAAGATGGACCCCACCAGCCTACCACGACCACCAGGGTGAACACTTTTTTTTTTCTTTTTTTTTTTTTTTGGATTACCAGGCCAACCCATATGCTACTACCTGACCGCATGGCCTAACAGGGAAGGAGGCAATGAAGAGCCCGGCCTACCCACATGGCTATACCTGACCGCATGGCCCAACCAGGCAGGAGGCAATGACAGGCCCAGGATGACCAGGAGCAACCTCAATGACACTGGACGACCACAAAGACCTCACACACTGTGACCGGCCCTACCACCCAACCAGAGCCACCACCAGACCACCGGCAAGCACCTCAACAACAGCAAAACAACCAGAGACAGCCTACCCACCCACAGGACACCAGGAAGCACCTACCACAACACCAAGCCTACTGGACCCCCGGAGAATCACACAAATACCCAGGTAAGCCGAGCACCACACTCATACAGACATTACCCAACAACCATTCACCCACACACACTCTCCTCTCAGTAACTCTTTCACCATTCCAAGCCAGCAAGTCCTGTCCCCAACCTAGATTCTCAAACTCCATCCTGACCTTAAAATAATTACTAACAGAGAAACACCAAAGGGAGAGGAGGGAACTAACTCAGTTAAACTAACCCCTTCTCTGCCCACCATCCAAGGCCTACCTGCATCCATAATACCTACAGGTCATCTGGATGTACGCTAGCTGTTACTGCACCACCAACTCATGCCAAATGCAACTACTTCCTTTAGCTCCCTACACTTAAACCTATCCTGACTCCCACCCTTTCCTTACCTCACTTCCTTAACTAATCCAATCCCCTTTAAATACCTACATTGCCATGACTCTAATGATTAACCAATCCCTTAATCCCTAGCCTAACTCTTCCCCACCCCCCACCCTCCCCCTACACTTTACTTGTGGGTCCAGGACAACTTTGTTTGTCCCAAACTGCATTTATGCCCTGAATACAATGCAAAATAGTAGTTATGCCAAAACATAGTACTTTGCCAAAAGTAATGCAGTTGCTTCACTTTATTTATGCTTAATATGCACTTTTTGCCCTTATTATATTTGTTTTGCTCATTTAATCATTTCCCATGCCCATTATACTTTTCCTGTGCTCCTTTTACTCTAAACATGCCTGTTTTGTTTTAAACATGCTCATTTTGCAATTCTGAGGTAATTCTGAACCTCTTATGTGCTTTTCTGATAATCGTTTTATCAAAAATCTTTTAAGCATTCCATTTAATTAATGAAGCTTTTGTGCCTCTTGCTTTTTAATAGTGTTGTTTGTACCCTTGTAATGCTCTGTTTTATCTTTTTTTTTTATAAAATAAATCATTCATGCAAGTTTTCATTACCTTTGGTTCATTTCTGGCCCTTTTTCATGCTTGTTTCTCTTAGTTTACATTCACTGTGATCTCTGCACCTTGTAGCTCTGAAAAGCAGTCTCTGGAATCCTGGTTCTGACATCATGTTGTTCGTTTAGTCAGGATGAAATAGACAAGTCTTTGTGGGTTCTATTCAAGCAGCTTTATTATGTACAAACATCAGGATTGAAGCTTAATAATTTTAACTTAGATAAACTTATAAACAAACTAGCTATTACACTAATACATGCTCACTCTCTGGCTGCACTCTCAAAATGGCACTAAAGCTAGCACATGCTTGTAATTTATATACATGTGCTGACCTTGAAATGCTTCTTAAAGGTACAACACACACATGCACACACAAGCACACACACAATTATACAGCTTCTATCTTGAATGTATCTTCCCTAATACCTGTAAATTTTCATATTCAGTTTACAACTTGATTCTGAAGCCTTGGGCCATCTAAATATTATTGCAGCTGCCTGTCTCTGAACTGCCTGTTTTTCTATGTCTGCATAGTTTTTGACTCACCAAAATGTCCTGTATATCTTGTTAGCATGTCTTATCCATATCAATGTTTTGACCTGAAAGTTATTTTCCTGGGCTCATTTGTATCCTTCACTAAAACTGTATGTAGCAAAGCTGCATGTAGAATGTGAAATATAAAATGAGGATATAGGCCTATGCAAAGAGAATGCTGTATTTATGTAGGATTTATTCTGACAAACCTATTCTGGATATCAAGTCGATGCAAAATAACAGTGACCTACACTGCGCAGTGTTGTTCTATATGCAATCTGATGTTTTAGCCAGCAAAGTATCTCATTAGTTTAACTTCATAGCAGAGTGTTGCTCCAGCTAGATGCACTCCGTCCACATTTTCCTACTTCAGCTGCTCTGCTCTGTTTTCACACAGCTGTGTGAATGATTTTTCTGGATCTCAGACATGGTTCATTTCTGACCAAAATCCTTGTGGGCACTTATTCACACATTTACTCTGCCTTTTTTATTTAGTTTGCATAGAATTGTATGTTACACAATGTACTTCTACTGTACACACAGGTATTTCTGGATTTAACTTCTACTTTGATTCTACAACATTAGTATTCAGTTAGTGTGCTTAATTCCATTTTAAATGCATTCCAAGAGGATACACAATTCAGCATAATTTATAAAAATGTTTTTTTGCTCTGCCATTTCCAATTAGTGTGGCAGCTGATGTACAGGGTTAAGGTTATAAGCTGTAGTTTCTGTGGTATAGGTTTTGATTTCCGCATCCCTCATTTGCCTACTGTGTGACTTTAAGTAAGTCACTTAATCAAACAGTGCCTGGGGACAACTGGGAATCTGGGCTAAGCTCAATGTTCCCATGCACAGTAAGTCTAATAACTACCTGTGAACTGTTACAACAGAGTTTAGTTTTGGTGTGGTCCCTTTCTATTGATTTATTAGCAGGTGCCATGTTAGTTTAACTTCATGACCTCGTGGTTTTAATTTCTATCATTTTTGCAGCTTCTGAACTCTGCTTTCACTTCATTTTCACACAAACTCTCAGTTTTATGTATCTGTCTCTTCTGTAATGATTTTGAATAGCACATCAGACAGTTCAGTCCCACAGAATACATTTTGCCAGTTTTGTCAGCTTCTTATAGTCTGCCACTTAAATTATTGTTTCTTATGTCACTTATTGTTCTATTTCTCATTAATAAAATAAAAAGTTCTCCAAATATTCTTGCAGACTTTGTTTTAATTAATTGCCATAAGCATCAGGTTTCCTGGACCCCTTGATTTCTTGTGAGAAATAATCTCTTTTTTGGGGGAATAGAATGCATCTTGCATTTACTTTTAAATACTGCAGTTTTGTCTTTTCCCCTATATTAAACAAATAGTACTAATTTACTTGTGATATGAAGAAATGTAGCACATTGGATTCTTTCTGGTTTGACTCCAAGGCCACTTGCAGTGAGTCATAGCTGAAATATTGATACTGAGACGTTCAATTTTCAGGGACATTTCCATGCAAGACAGTGCTGTTGATCATCATTGTGAGCTAATAATTTTAATAATAATCTTAATAATACATTTTTTATAAAAAAATTGCTGTTCTCCAGACAGGTATGTATCCTCTGGAAAGGCTGGGGCTGAACAGTTTAAAAAAGCTGTGACCAGGAAATAGCCCAACACATTATTTGAGTCCAGTAAATATTTTTAGCATCTTTTTCAGAGGTGATTACTCAGGGAGGGGCTTTACTTGCATATTTTGCATTGAGAAATCCAGAGGCAACAGTGGGGAAAAGCTGAAGAAGAAATTATTGGCTGTTATGTTATGTATATCCAAATGGTTTGTGTGGGTGTTGCCTTTTGAGATCAGCTACATGAACTACTGAGTACTGTTTCTTGTGCTAATCCTTTGCTAATGTAGCAACTTTTATTTCACGATTAGCTCTTCAGGATTTGATTTCTTTCATTATCACTTTGGGGTTGATTACAGTGGCCTATACTGATTTTTGTTCTATTATTTATAGCTGTGAACTTTTTGATTTTATTGCAGAGTTTGTTTCTAGCTAACCTCTAGCACAGGGGTTAATATCTAAACTCGCCATTGTATTTATGGTAAACTGGAACATATACCCTGTAGAATTTAGATAGGAGCATAAATGTTGGGTATATATAGCAGTTTTTGCTATATGGTCATTGAGGGGTGGGCTACTGTTAAACCATCTCAAGTCACCATGAAGCACAAGGAAACTGACCTTGAAGAATATAGATGGTCAGGTTGCGCTTTTTTAGTGTCTCACTGCTGTCCTGCTACCCTCTCCTCTCTTGTTTATCTAGCTTTTGTTAAATATTTACAATCCAACAAGATGCCTCCAACATAAACAATATTTAAAGAAAAAAATTCTTCTCAAAAATGTTTAACAAGTTTATACAATTTTACAATGTCTCAGCAAATACATATCTATATGTAACTTTAGCTCTTGCATCTACATTTTCCCTTTCTCAAAAAGCACGTAAAGAAACTTCTCCCTTTCACCAAATAACATGCCATGGTAAGTAATTCTACAACTTCCTGTACTGCCTTTCATTTTGAAACCTGTGTTATTCCGTGTGGATATCTCTAACCAAACTCCACATACACTTATTTTCTTTTTCTAGCCAGTGTCTATCTGGGAGACAAAGACGGTCTCATATGCCAGCTGTTTGTCTTCCTGCAGATTTTTTTTTATTGCAATCAAGCTGTCTCGCCATTCAGTTTTCCCCTTGCTTCTCTATGCAGTAATATATTTCACTCAGTGTCCTCCCAACTTTTATATACTTTTATTTATAAAAAGTCTGAATGGGTTTTACATATCTGGTACTTTATATATTACCTACCTTGCCATTTGACTTAAAACATCTATAGTGAGTAGGAATAAAAAAGTGACAATAGATGCCCTGTCTAGTGTGTCTTCCCACTTTCACTTCTTCTATAATATTATTAATTAATTGTAAGACATATAGTGGGCACACTGTGAAAAGCTTCAAGAAGATTAATCTCTACCTCAGTATCTTTTAAAATCTAAAAAGTAGAAAAGCCACCCAGCTGTATCAAAACCTTTTTATAATGTCAAGAATATTGCCTAAGCATTGCTAAAACATTCTGACTATGATTCCTCTATAAATTCCCCATCAGCCACAAACTCTTCTCTACTGCGCAGCCACAAACAAAGCTCCTCTGTCTCTCTATCCTCATCCATTTTAGGAATAATATTATCAAAAATACAAACCGGGTTCATTATGAAAACCTTCACATTCTCATTCATTAGTGAAATGTAGTTATAATTCTTCTTGGAGATAAATACAACTTGTTCCTTAGGAAAGGACTTAAGCAGATTTACACTGTTAATTTCATTGTTATAAAATGTGTCCAAATAATATGGAGTTACTTTTCACACATTCTTACAGAATTTACCCCACTCCATCATCACCCAGTTCTTTCCTCCTCCAGTCTTTTCACTATTACCCATACATCAACCCCTGTGATCCCCCTTTTGATACATTCACTTTCTTTTAGCCCACGTAATAACTTCTCTCCCTCACTTCCCCCTTTTCATTCCGT
>NC_056731.1:122596803-122614303 GCF_019279795.1 Protopterus annectens | reverse complement strand
ATGTCCCACTACAAGCAGACCTTGAACAGCAATTCTAGTAAGTGATAGAAGACCAGAATACAATACTAAAGATACATAGAATGAAACTGAGTATAGGCAAGACAACTGTTATGTCAGCAAATGGGGGAAATAAGAAGAAGCTGAAATGTAAGATAGATAGGAAAATAGTGTGATAGCGTAAGAGCTTCTGCTGTCCAGGAGGGGTGGTTAAGGAAGATAGTATGAATGAAGATGTCAAAGACAGAATCAGAGGTGCTACAGCTAAATGAAACTGAGCATCGGGGGAAGTGTGTGACAGAGAATGTCAAACATGCTGAAAAGTAAAGTGCACAAATAGTGGTATGACAAATGCTTCTGTATGACACAGAAACCTGAGAGCGAAGAGAGACAGGTTGAGAAAGCTAGAGGTGATGGTGATAAAGTGCTGAAGATGGGTGATAGGATGTATAATTGGGGCCAGGTGAAGAAAGTAGGACACCAGAGCAGAATCCAAAGTGGTCTCAATTGCATAGGAGGTCAAAGAGAACGGAGTGTGGTTGTTTAATAAAATGTACCGGAAAGCAGAAAATGGTTTGGTGAAGAAGATTTGATAGCAACAGGAAGACATCCAACCAAGAAATGGCTGGATTGTGTAATAAAAAACCTGTGGCAGTCAGGCATGATTGTTGAAGAAGTTTGTAGTGTAGCATTAAATCAAAAGAGGTAGTAAAAGTTGATGCAACTCCATGTCAAAAAATGGGTATAAGGGAATTATTGAAGATGATGATTATGATCATCATGGTGATAGCTAATTAATAACTAATCACCTGACCAACTAAATAATTAAGCATGCAAACAATGGCCATGCCACAGCCAGGATCTCACCCAGTGATGAAGAATGATTAGGCAAAGTCTTAGAGGTGGCCCAGATGGCCAACATACATGAGAGAAAATGTGTTAAAAGCAGTAGTGCTGAGCATGTATAATTACTAGCCTTCTAGATAAAAAAAGATTATGAGAAGTAACTTGAATAGCTACAGACAGTTGTTTTTGCACTGTTATTTCATACAAAGCATGTTTACAACACAGGAATATTTATTTGATTCTTGCAGTCTTTAAAATAATCACTTTCATATTTGATATGTAGGATTATGATCAAGGTAACTGCAGTGCATGATTTGTGTTTTCTATTATTTCAGACTGGAGGACAGTATAAATGGATTAACAACTGGAAATTGCGATATACAAAGTGGGGATCATCAGAACCGGACATCAATATAGCCTGTGTGTACTTGGATCTAGATGGATTTTGGAAGACAGCATCATGTGACAAGAATTATTACTCAGTTTGCAAGACGTCAGATGGAAGTAAGATTATAATACTGTAGTTCATTATATGTTTTATAATATTTAAAATGTTTTATCTACAAAAATCTTCATTAATACATGCATAATATATGTTTTCACAACTGTAAACACCTTCAGAACAATAGACAAAAATACTTGGCCTATCATGCTTGCTTATACCCTTTGCAAGTGGTTGATTTCCTTCTGCCTTGATGTAGTATAAGAGCTGTCCTGTCCGCCCCTCCATTCTCTTCATTTACTGAACTCTGATTGGATTTGCTACTACAGCTGCCACAGAGTGGCTGTTTCCTTATCACAGTGTGTTTTTGACAAAATGTACCTCTCCATTCTTCTTCACTTAAAATCTCAGCCTTGTGCCTGCAAATGATGTCTTCATCTATGCATATGTCTTCTTTCTGTGAGTTTCAGATGTGGACTCCTTTAAGCAACTCATATGTTTCTATTATATGGACAGTCATTAAATCCTTAAATAAACAAACACAGTATGCAAGACATGCGCATACACAATTTCACTGGAGTCAAAACTCTCACACACAAACAAGGTTGTCAAAAATGCATACTCTACATCCACTACACATATAAACCAACTTATGCTGAGGCACTAAAAAGCAATCTTTCCAAACCTGGAAGACCTTCTAAACCTATGCTTATCAATCTTGAAAGCACTCACCAAAAACACCACCAAATACCACACATACATCTACACCCAGTGGATCCCCAAGATCAAAGCCCAGAAGGCAAGCAAATACATTACCCAGGACTCCTGTCATAGGCGATTCCACTGTATGATACATAGATGCTCCAATCACCAGCATGGACAAGGAGAAGATACATTTAGCTGCTTATCTGGAGCCAAGATGTGCCAAGTTATACATGCACGTTAGTACCAGAATGATTTCATTACAGTCCTAGTGGGCATTAATGACCTGAGACATACATCCTTGAACAATATAAAGAGACACATAGTTGATCTCTGTGAATATGTGTCTCAGGCAGATATGTGCCTTGCTCTCACCAAAGATGACGCCAGGTATGAGCAAAAGATTATTGACTTCAGTAATTGGCTTAGTTTTTAGTGTCTTTTCAGGGGGATTCAGTATTTGTCAGCATGGGAGATCATGGTTAACAAACAACATTGCTCTGGAAAGCATGGTCTGCACCTGTTTTCCTAGGCTTCTGAATACTGGCTAAAACTTTATCCACCCCATTAGAACCTTTTGCTAAATTAACTACTGACATAGCAAATAATACCCAAAGAAACCTAAAGGTGTTATTGTTCAGTGCTTGGAACTTAAACAAGAAACTTTACATCCTACAAGCTCTCCTCATGCTGGACAGACAAGAACACAAGTCTATATTAGCAACAAGCATAACTCTAAGTTGGTTAAACAAGGCAACGTCTTGAGATTTATTCATGTGCAAATCACCATAGACAGTCTTATATCCTAGCAAGATATAGATTACCCAGTATGTCACTATCAAAAGAAAATACCCTATCCATAAGTGACTTTATCTACCTCGCTATAGACTAGGTAACATACAATGCCTAATCTTATGTACACGCATCGCAATTTCATCTTTATAGACAATAGATAATCATATTAAAATAATAACACTTTTGAAAAAAAAACATTTATTATTTCTACACCTGCAGTCCAAACAACACTGCATGTTATTATGATTTTGATATATTTCCTCTTTCTTATGCTGAAGAAAACTGAGAGATATATCTTTATTTTAAAGTAGTTGTTTGTAAATGCTGCACTTTGTCCATTTTAGCTGACCACTCTGACCTGAATTAAACCCTAAGTACAACCACAATATCTGTGCATTATTGTAAGATATTCTCATAAAACAATTGCAAGACAAGAGACCTGAATGATCAGTCTTGTACAACACTTTGCAAGAACTGCTGTCATGACAAGTAGATAGCAGATTCTCACGTATTTGCATGTGGGTCACAGCAAATAAAATATGTGTATTTTGTTATTACTTTTAATTTAGAAAAATGTGAACATTTCTGAAAAAAGCATAATTTTAATTTTGTTCATACAGATATAGCAATGATGAGGTTTAAGTATACTGAGTCTGTCATCCTCAAAAACATAGTAATCAAATGTTAACATAGATTAGTTATAAAAATTAGCATTAGAGACTGCATCTCTGAAATTATATAAATTATTCTACCAAATGTTCTTGAATACCACTAAATGTCAGTCAGCTGTAAGCTGCACATAATTATTTCAGATAAAATTGTATATTCACAAATGTATACTTCTGTAATATACTTCATTGTACATGAGACTAAAATTGTGGTGGATCATAAATGCAGAAATCAAAAATGCTTCCAGTCAGGATAAATGGTAGGACCACAATCTGAGTACAAGTCATGCACCCACCTCTAACAGAAGCAAAGTTAAGTAGAACATGTCAGACTGTGATGCTGAAATGACTGTGAAACCCAAGATTTGGAACATGCATACATATATCAGCCCTTCTTAGAGTATTCTTAATAAAAAGAAGTTATAATATGACGGATAGGGACAAAATGCACATGTAGTTAAAATATTATGCAAAGAGGTTTTAGTGCATTTAAGAGCTGAATCTATCTATAGCTGTATCTATAGCACATCCTCCTCCTCATAGCATAACATGTATGTAATGAGAAAAACATCTGCCTGGATATGTGTGTGTGTGTGTGTGTGTGTGTGTGTGTGTGTGTGTGTGTGTGTGTGTGTGTGTGTGTGTGTGTGTGTGGGTGTATATACTGTATATATATATATATATATATATATATATATATATATATATATAAAACTCTTACATTTGACTTTATTTCAGTTGAGTAGAGTAAAGATGCTATACATGTAAATCATCAATAAAATGCAGTGAAATGAGCAATGTGATTTACAAAGATGCACTCCCCACCAAGTAAGTGCTTACTCTAACTGTAAACTGTACACAAATATTTCAGTAGTTCCTTAACATTTTCGAAACTGTGATTAACTCACTTTATTTTATGTCAAAACATGTTTGTTTATAATTTCTGATAATCTGACATTGGTCATGCCTTATATAATGGTGGTCCTAAAAGTCCTTGTCTAACTGGCTTTAGTTTGCATCTAGCAGGCATAAAACATTGAACAATCTTGGAAGAAACACCATACAATGGTTCAGACTGGGGACTCAAGAGAATCATTTAATTAATGCCAGACAGTTATAACTTGCCATCAAGTCTGGCAAAACATTATCAATACAAAATTGAAATGCAATGAGTTAATTAAAGAAAACTTGCACACAAGTATCTTCCTACCAAAAAATCAACATACCCAAAAACAGCAAATACATCTACTGACAAACATCTTAACATTTACCTAAAAAGAACTAGAGACAGAAGTATGCAGAATGTGTGCTTGTGTAGACAACAAATGTCACCATTTATCTGACATGAATTTTCTATCTGTCCTATAAGATAGTACACTACTACACACCATAAATGAAAGAGTAGCTCATTATACTGTAAGACTAAAAATTAGTTTTAAATAAGTACGCTGTTTAATTGTAAATCTATGTTTGGAAAGTGTGAATTGTTGCATTTTACTCATGTCATCATGTGTACAATACATAATTTCACACACATCAGCACAAATTATTGCTCAGTATATACACTTCTCATTTATTTTACTGAGCAGTTTAGCAGCTGATGATACACTGAATGTCAGGAATCCATTGCACAGGTGTTTGTGCATCAATATCAGACTTGGTCTGTGTGATAGCAAAACTAGTGGAACCAAATGGACTGTTTAACAGAGGGGTGATGAAATCCAGGGAGGACAAATACAAGTTTTGACCATGAGGTTTAAAATGGAATAATTAAATCTATCATGGCTGGCAATAATATGCATCTGATTAGATGCAAGGAAAGGAAGACCATGGCAGGCCAGAATGAATGCTTTGTGATTAGGAGGAGAAGAAAAACTGCAACTGTGGAAAACTTTAACATGCCACAAAAGGATTATGTGGGGCCCACATCCATGTTAAGGAGTTTGAAGAAAAATAAAGCATATAAGCTATAGAAAAAATCAGAAGTGAGCAATAAGAAGTCAATGTGTAAATGTGATGACCAGTTCTACAATTCAACAGTATAGAGACGGTACCATGGGATGAGGGCCAACATGCAGTAACAATCACATTGTGTCTCATGATCCATGAAAATCTGGCATTATAGTTGGGTGAGTTTCATTTATTTTAATTAGCTGGAATACTAAGAGCTGAGATCTGTGGAAGATATTTGTGCATTTCCAAATGTATAAGGAAGGGACTGAATGAACTGATCTCCCTCAATAACAAGAACATGTAGAAAAAGGTGACTGTCCTGTTCAATGATAAGAGAAGGGTATACAGAAGAAAGAGTTTAAGGAGGAGGCAAATTTTCCACTGAGAAGGCAAGAAAAGAAATTAGCACTTCTAATCTTTCAGGCCAAGGCAGCACTATGGAGGAACAAGTTGACAAGTGAAATATCAAATGAAAGAGAGCAAGGGGAGAGAGAGAGAGAGAGAGTTTGTATACATTGGGAAATATAAGACAATTTGGCAGGATATGTGGTTTAATGGTGAAGTTATGCATAAATGCTACTAGGGAATCAGATATTAAATGAATGATCTCAGTATTCAGAGATAAATTACAGGGCTTGCTACCAATATAAAACAAATAGATGAGTGTAAATGTAAAAGTGAGAAAAAGAAATTGTCCTTTGAAGTGTGTAGAGAAGGATCTCATCAGGCATCTAGAAAATAAGCTGTACCAGATGAGCAGCTGCTATAGGATTGGAGTACATCGTCAGCAATTCTTTATTTTTTGTTTTCTGTTTATCTTTTTTTTGGGGGTAGTTGCAGATAATGATCTAAGCTGCTTTCCAAGTAGCTGCCCTTTCATTCTTCTATCCCACCATTTAATGCATGGTGGTGAGATCGGATAGACAATGAATGTGAATTTCAAGGCCAGAGAAATTTTAGTGCTAAGTCTAGCTTTTTATTGTGAGACTATTTTGCTTTGTTTAGCACATGTCTATCAGAGTTTGTGCTATAAGTTTTGAAATAACAGTTTTACATTAAATCCAAATGTCTGTAATCATTGTAGAAGTAAAGCAGAAAACAGTAGCACACTGAGAGGGTTGAACAGTGTTTATGGTAACTGGGGAGAAATAGCCAAGTAATTGGACACTGAAATGGCTGTGGGGGGGAGGGGTCCACAATCCATTTCCCTGCCTAGGGCCCCATTTGTCCATGATCTGTCTTGGATCAGCAATCCATCTACATGCTGTGGGAGTAATATGCTACCTACTGTCTTATTGACAATGCTTTTAAATTCTACAGCACAGTAGTGATACCATTTGCTAAACAAAACAGTTACACATTGTAAACAGACTTAGCATGAGCAGCAGTAAACTTTTTCTTCCCTTAAAGCTCACAATTCCTTAAAAATGCACCTGAAATTCACTTCCTTGAAAAATGCACTTGAAATGCAACTCCATGAAAATGTACCTGAAACTCAATTTCTTGAAGAATGAACGTGAAACTCAGTTCCTTGAAACTCATTTTTTAGCAGCTTGGTAGGTGGGGTAGAGGATTCAGGCTCTTGTTTCTTGTAGCTAAGGTACAGGGTTTGACCCTGAGCAAATTAACTAACTACCTGCTATCCCTAACTAGGGCATTTCATACATGCGTGCGTGCGCACGAGCATGCATGCACACACACGCACACACACACCTACCTAAAAATAACGTATCCATTTCTGCTGTAGAATAATCAAGGTCCATCCAGGGAGTATGTTTTTGTTGTCTACATTCCACTGTGGAAGCATGCAGTATTCATATTCCACATGCAGAATACAGAAAGAAAGATGTAAACAACAAGAGGTGTGTGCGATGATGATGCACTCACAGACACAACAGGTGTGTGCAACTGAATGCAGAGGCCATTTTTAATGAAGAATGCCCTCAAAAAAAAAGAACTTTTTTTAACTAAAAATGTAAATGTAGTAGGCCCCCTCCCAGCCAGTGGGACTGCCTAGGTCACCTACTGCTGGATCTGGCTCTGA
This sequence comes from Protopterus annectens, assembly GCF_019279795.1. Taxonomy (NCBI): domain Eukaryota; kingdom Metazoa; phylum Chordata; order Ceratodontiformes; family Protopteridae; genus Protopterus; species Protopterus annectens. The sequence continues at coordinate 122,606,856 of NC_056731.1, read as the reverse complement.
TTAATAGTGCAATGTTTTAATGAGCAAATTAATTTCAATGGAGTCCACAATTTCAAAAATATGTTTTGTTGGTATTAGTACAGGCTATATCACACCTCCCTTCCTCTGCATAGAAAAAATAGATTCAAAGGGATGACCCTTTGAGAATTTAGTTGGTCCATCCAATAGATTTTTTCAAAGTAGAAACAGTAGATACATTCAGCCATGCTCAAGACCCAACACAGCTTAAGTTGCATAAGGCCAGTGTACCTTTTCTAGTAAAACATTGGAATTGGTGAATAAATAAAGTGGTTACCTACTTCTGAATACTGAAAAAAACAAGTTATTTCTCTACATGTGAATCTGCAATAAAACTGAAATATCTGAAAAAAGTTGAGAGTGTACTGATCAGTTTATTTTCAGGAACTGTAATATAACTGCTGTAATACAACTGCTAACACATTGCTGGTTTCTTATTTGAATGGTCATTTCAATAAATATGATTTAATTACTTGAATAGCAACCTAATTGAAAAAAAAATAGATCAGTACAATTATATCATCTAGTCACAGATTATTCATAGCAATGTGCATATGGTACATACCTAGCCATTATTATAATCATGGTTGATATCCCAAAATATGTATTAATGACACACATGTCCAAATGAAGAGATGATAAATCGGCAAGCTAAGGAGAGTAGTATTGTTGGAATTTCATTCATCCACAAGTCTTGTTGAATACCTTCATGAGGTGGACCCTGTTTTTCACAAAAATCTAACCAAGATGGCACTGATATATAGACTGTATTTTATATAGCATATATTATGGAAAGAAGTAAGTTGAAAAGGAAAAAAAGATAGATGGATGCACAAGACCCAGGATAAAAATGTGCTGAATCCTGGTAGGCTCACTGGTGCCAGGACTGAAAAAAAATGACAGTGTAGAATCCTCAAGAAATGGGAACATTCCTGCAATGGAGCTAGACCAGGCTTAGTGGGAGGATGCCCCCCCGTCATAGAAAAAATGAGTAGCACAGGCAATCCTATGGGCGAGGCTTGTAACGGCTCCAGGACCAGTAACCTAGTACACACCTATGAACCTAAAACTGATAGGCCAAAAAAGAGCCACAAAGACAATAGAGAGGACTATTGAGCATAAAAAATAAATTATGTACTGCTACTATTATGCAAGAAGTCCAGAATTTCCAGACAGAAGATATGCAAAATGTTTAAGAGAAAAATTAGAGGAAAGAAAAATAACTTGCACAACAAGAACTGTCAGAAGCTTCAAATAAGAATTTGTGTTCATTAACACAACAGATTTATGAAAAAGCATTATATAGACCAGGAAACCTTGGGGCATTTGGAAAAAGAAGCAAATGAGGACGTGCAAAAATATAAAGAACAAACTGTATAGATTTTTGAAAGGTATAAAAGAAAATATGGACATAGGAAAGAAAGAGAGATCTCATATGGTGCAATATTTATGCAAAGTAGAAAGCCAATTTAATCAATACAAAAAAAAAAAAAAAAAAAAAAAAAAAAAACAGCTCGAAAGATATTGAAAGAAAAATACAGGCAAAGGCATCCAGATGTGGAAAACTTTAAAATACAAAAAAAATAAGATCACAAAGAAGAAATGTCGAATAGAAGATAGTAAAGTAGAAGTTAAAAAATAGAAGCTGAGGTTATGGAATACCTGTGAAGTGAAGGATTTAGTGTAGAAATTCTAATAGAGGTTATATCACAGCATGGTGGAACAATAAGTAGCCCAAGTAAGGAGAAACAAGAGGAGCAGGAGACATCTGAATAATTAATATGGGCATTGAAAAGAAAAAAAGAGATTTAATATGGTACAATATTTGTGCAAAAGAAAAACAAAACAAATTAATACAAAAAGAGCAGTACCAAAGATATTTGAAGAGAAATACAGGGAAAGACATCCAGATATGGAGACTTTTACAGTACAGAAAATAAGGAAACAGAGTGAAAAAGTACAAAAGAAGATTAGTAATGGAAAAGGTAAAGAAACAGAAACTGAGGTTATGGATTATCTGCCATATGAAGAATGTAGGGTAGAAAATCTAACTCTGACAACACCACAGCAGGAGAGAGCAATGGATCCTCAAATTAAGGAGAAACCAGTGGAGCAGGAAACATCCGATCAGTTTCCATATAAAGATACCCTGAAGTCTTCCGTAAAAAAAAGTACAAAAGTGCAGTTGTAGTTGCACAGCAAGGGAAGGAACAGGACACTGTGGCAACCCTGATGCAGTCAGTGTTGTGGTGTGATAGGCCAGTGAGTTCCCAAATGAAAAAGCAACAGATGATAAAAGATGAAACTGTAGATAGTGTGGTACAGGATGGTGTTCTGGAACTTTCTGTAGAATGCCCACAGGAAATGGAGAAGAAAGAATGTGCCCTCAGTTTAGAAGAAAATGATCAAAGAGAAGAGTTGCTTGATTTAATAGAGATGGACAGACATATTAAGATCAATGAAAGAAAAAGACTACAGAAAGTCAATAAAACCTAAAAAGTTAGAAGTTTGATAAAGCCAATGAGCACAGTAACTAGCATTGTTCATAGAAATGCATGTGATATAACAGAAGTAAATAGGATATATTACTGTGGAGATAAATTAATAGCAGATGAAGTCTTACCACAAAAACACAGGGTAGTAAGAGAAAGGAAGGGGAGAAGTCAAATGCCATCATGGAAGTATTGAATAGTGAAAACTATAAAGCACTTAAGGCAAGAAGCATCACTGTTAGAAGAGTATAGAAGAGGAAACAAAAAAAATATTCAGAAAGATATACGTGATAAAAGCAATGCACAGTATCGTAACAGATCAGGATCTATCAAGCACTGTCAGAAATAATAAACTAAAAATAACATGGGCATAAAAACTTAGAAGATATATTGGTAAATATAAAGGAAAAGTACAAAATAAGCAATTTATTGATGACCTTAAAAAGTTTTATAGAGAATTTGGAAACAATGCAAAAGGTATTGAGACACCACCAAAAAAGAAGAAATAAATACATTTTGGAGAAATGTCTATGAGAATCCTGTGGGACATAACAAAGATGCTGAATGGATAGAAGAAGTAAAATAAAGAATAAGACATTCAAATGTACAGGATATGAAATGGTATAAAGTAACAGTTAGAAAGATTGAAACAAAGTTAAGAAAAACTCCTAATTGGAAAACCCCAGGCCCAGATATAACATTGGCTAAAAGTATTAACATCTTTACATATAGATTTAGCCATGAGTAAGAACTATTTCTATGCACACCCTGAACTGACACTGACCTGGTTAATAACAGGGACAAAAATACTCCTACATAAGAGTGAACCTGCAAGCTATCCTAAAAATTATAGACCAATAACTTGCCTTCCGATGACATATAAACTATACACTGGAATTGATGCTGACAAAGTTTATAGTCATTTAGAAGAAAACTCAGTCATGGCAATAGAACAAAAGGATTTCCCTCTCTCTTCCCCCCTTGGCTGACCTGGTGTGACTCAGTTTGAACTCTACAGTTCCCTACAAAACGGAGTCTACAGGACTGCAAACAGTTTTGCTCAGCATTTAAGCAGATTGAACTCTACAGTTCCCTACAAAACGGAATCTACAGGACTGCAAACAGTTTCTCTCAGCATTTAAGCAGATTGAACTCTACAGTTCCCTACAAAACGGAGTCTACAGGACTGCAAACAGTTTCTCTCAGCATTTAAGCAGATTGAGCTCTACATTTCCCTACAAAACGGAGTCTACAGGACTGCAAACAGTTTTTCTCAGCATTTAGGCAGATTGAACTCTACAGTTCCCTACAAAATGGAGTCTACAGGACTGCAAACAGTTTCTCTCAGCATTTAAGCAAATTGAACTGTACAGTTCCCTACAAAACGGAGTCTACAGGACTGCAAACAGTTTCTCTCAGCATTTAAGCAGAGTAGGTTGCACACAAAAAGCATTTGTTAAACTTTCACTTAAAGTGCTGTATAATTAAGCAGGTCACCATTTTGGTCAGCCATAGGGCTCTTTTTCTACTTGAGCATTTGCCTCCTTCCCCTGTAACTTAAGTACACTGACTCTTACATTAAGCACTATAATACTTAACCTTATAGCTTTAGGACACCTTAGGAAACCTTGAAATTGCAATAGCCTGACATTTGAACAAGTAACCCTTGTAAAAATTCCCAAAATTGTATACTGTTGGTCTGTCTTTCCTGCTAAACTTAAGTGAAGTTACAGTGCTGAGTGCAAGTAACATTAAAATTAAAGTACTGAGTGCAAATAGCATTATAGTGCTTTGTGCAGATTTTAGGCCCTTACATTCAACTTACCTCTGTTGTGGTGTCTTGAGTCAATCAGGGTATTCCCTGTAACCACTCCTACTGCCTTCTCTTTCCCCCACCCCTCCTCTTTCCTCAAATAGGTTAAACTGCTACAATTCAGTACATGCATCATTTTCAAATCCAGGTGCTTAGGATTTCCTTCTCTCTTCCCTCATTGGCTGACCTGGTGTGACTCAGTGTAAGTTTCTTCATTGTATGGATCTTTTACTATTTTTTGTGTAACTGAAACACCTGCTGCTAAATTCTGATTCTGCACAGACTGCTCTATTTTATTGCAGAGGCTCTATAAGTAACTAGTGACTTTACTGAATTTCTGTGGTAATATTTGTGTTTAAACTGAAACTGTACCTAGAGAAAGTGTATAATCAGAGCTCCTACTTGCTGCATGTGTTTTAATGTTTAAATTGCACACATACATTGAAGAAGTGCTTTTATGACTTGAATAACTTGGGCTTGCTATACCTGAAGTGCTTTTACTGGCAATTTTCCAGTTGTACAATTGTGAACAATTGATTTAGTTTTTCTGGTATATCTTTAAAATCTGGCAAGTGTTTATTTACTGCATTGCTTTCTTGCTTAGGTTTCTTAGCTATAAATCTTAGTTCATTCTGAAGTATGCTACTTTACCCCCCCCACCATCAAACCTTTCTGAATGTATTATTATAAAATAACTGCCTGTTGTTGCCTTCATGCTTACCCTAGAATCTCTGCTTTTCTCTTTTCCTAGTTGAACTCTACAGTTCCCTACAAAACGGAGTCTACAGGACTGCAAACAGTTTCTCTCAGCATTTAAGCAGAGTAGGTTGCACACAAAAAGCATTTGTTAAGCTTTCACTTACAGTGCTGTGTAATTAAGCAGGTCACCATTTTGGTCAGCCATAGGGTTGTTTTTCTACTTGAGTGTTTGCCTCCTTCCCCTGTAACTTAAGTACACTGACTCTTACATTAAGAACTATAATACTTACCTTATAGCTTTAGGACACCTTAGGAAACCTTGTAAACTGCAATAGCCCCGCTACGTTCACCCTCGCTGCGCTTGGGCTCTCTTCGCTCCTCTCCCTGCCCCCAATTCCCTCCTGTCTCCAGTACCTCTAAATTTATAGTACTATAGCCACTCCCTCACTATCCAGATCATATCTGCTTTCATCTGGGATAATTCCTCCCACCCCCATTCTTCTACCTACATTTCAATAGTACCTATTAGCTTTCAACTGGCATTCTCCCATCCCCCTTCCAGTACCTTTACCTCACCACTCTATCTTCTGGTGTTGCATCACCAGGTAAAATAGTTCCTTAACTCACTAGCTGAATCACAAATAATGATATACTCCTCTTTACTACCCCTCTTGTTCGCACCATACCTCCTTACCTTGTATGACAACCAGTTTCTCATGGGATTTCAGGTTCCAAAAGGCCATACTATCACCCCAGCTGTAAATCCTCCCACCTTCAAACATACTTACAGTACCAGGTCCTATCCAACATATTGTTCAGTCTATCAGCATCTCAACCCCAGGCACATTAGCTCTAGATCCAAACACTACCACAAACAAACAAACAAATTCCTGAAGTTCATCACCAAGTATAGACCCAACCTAATACTTGGTGGTGATATTCACCCCAACCCTGGCCTGGCGCACTCACTTCAGATACACATACCCCCTCTACTTGCAATCTAAGCTACATAAGCTACAAACCTCCAGTTAATAGGCCAACTAACTATCTCCTAGCCTGTCATCTCAATATTATTAGCATTAATAACAAGATACATGAATTGCATGCACTTCTGGATGTCCAGTCCCCTGAGATTCTCTGTTTATCTGAAACCTGGTTAAAACCTAACACTACAGACAATGAAGTGTTACCACCTGGGTACAACATACACAGGCTGGATCGTGCTTCAACGAAGGGGGGTGTGGTAGCTGTACTCTATAAATCTGAGTTGAATGTCACCATAGATATAATACAACCACCTCAGATTAATAACTCGGAGATTCTTGCCACCAAATTGCAACTTAATAAAAATAAATGCATTACTATCATCTGTATGTACATACCCCCAGGTAACAATATATCTACCCTTGAAGATATCCTGCACTGGCTGTCATGTCACTACCCCCAAGAAACCCTACTACTTGGAGACTTTAACATAGACTGGGGCACCTGTTCCTCAGAATCCCCAACCACCCATATTAACCTGCATGCATTTACATAAATCATATCCACCCCTACCAGGATAGGTAAACCCAACCAAAAAGAAAGCATACTTGACTGGGTACTCATAAATAGTCACCCCCAACTGTACACCTCTGGTACCCTCCCTGATGGCCTAAGCAATCACCTTCTCACATATGTAATTAAGCACAAAGCCATTAATTCCCAACAACCCTTACTCAGAAAGGTTAGAAACAATATAAACTTTGACCCTGCCAAATTCCAACAAGAACTAAACTCATGCAATTGGTCTATTTTAAAATACCTCCCCTTAGAGGAAGCAATAGCATACTTTAACAACAAATTCCTTGAGATCCTTGATTTGCATGCACCTGTTCATTCAAAGAGAACAAAGGCAAAAACTGTGCCATGGCTTTCTAAAGAGTCTAAACTCAAAATTACCCTTAGAAACAAAGCATGGGCTTTATGGCATTCTTCTAAAGACCCCCAAGATCACATTAAATACAGGCAATCCAGGAACAAAACTAAAAAATCCATTTTACAAGATAAAAAAACAATACTACTGTAATTTACAGACAGTAAATCAAAATAACCCTCAGAAGTTTTGGGCAGGTTTTAATAATCTACTACATCCTAAACAAACTTCAACCCCAATCCCTGCTGCTACTATTGATAAAACCTCTGAAGATGTTTCTGACAGTTTTAACTGATTCTTTACTGAGACAATTCAAGCCCTAGCTAGCCAACCACCTCCTATCTCCCCTGGTCCTGAAAGTATCACCCCTAGAAACCTACTCGCATTCAGCTTCCAACCAGTCGCCACTTCATTTATCCGTACCTTGATCAAAAAATTAAAACCCACTACACTTTCTGCTGATCAACTCCCTGCCGAGTAACTACAAAAATCAGCTGATGCTATTGCTTACCCCGTCTCAATACTAATCAGTCGAACCATAGTAGAAGCTAAAATTCCATTTGGAAAATATCCTATGTCATCCCACTTCACAAAGGAGGCAGCTGTACTGAATTCTCCAATTATAGGCCAATAGTTATACTCTCTCCACTTGCAAAGATTATGGAAAAATGTATTCATAGACAACTCATGCACCACCTAATCCAGAATCACCTTATGGCAGACACTCAGCATGGCTTCCGTCCTCATCACAGCACTATTTCAGCCCACCTAGCCTTTACCAACACAAACCATAATCGCAACAATAATTATATATCCTCAGCCCTCTTCTTGGATCTTTCCAAGACATTCAATATGGTTGATCACCAACTTTTAATCCACACCCTGCAAACATTCTGTCTAGATACTAGAGCCCTTCAATGGTTTCAATCCTACCTGAATGGTCAACAGCAGGCTGTCCTCTGGCAGAACAAACTATCTAACCTTCTACCTAACACCCTTGGAGTACCACAAGGCTCTATACTAGGGCACTTGCTGTTCTCCATCTTCATTAACGACCTTTATACTGTCATCCCAAAAGTCAGCTGTATCCAATATGCTGATGACTCTACTCTGATTTGCTCAGCCACATCTCCAATAGAGTTATGGTCAGCTACCCAGACCACCTTTAATACAATAGAAGACTGGCTTTCTGAACGTCATCTGATCCTAAATCCCAGAAAAACTAAAATGCTGTTATTTTCACCAACACGTAGGTGTACCGCTTTCACCTTTACCATAAATTCAAATGATGGCACAATAATCTCCCCTGACCCCTCTACAAAACTATTAGGTGTCATCATAGATAATAATCTAAAATTCAACCTACATATTAACCAAGCTATCAAAACCATCAATAAAAAACTAGGGTCACTTTACAGAATAAAAGCCTTCCTAACCCCTCCAGCTAAAATTGCCATAGCTCACTCTCACCTTCTTTCAACCCTTCTGTATGCATCCCCTCTACTCTCAAATTTAAACAAGACTGTCCTTAACAAACTCTCAATTTGCTACAACCACATTGCCAGGTTTGCCACTGGGCTGCCATTTAGGACACATCATTGCATCAATCTAAATCAGCTTGGGTGACTTGAACTACCCAGCCTAATCCAGTATAACCAACAGATTATGGCCTATAAAATCCTCTATAATCCAGACAATACTCCTGCACTTAAAAATATTATCACCCCCAATAACAATCCTAGACCACTTTGATCCTCTAACAAAATACTAATTCAGACTAGCAAAATGAATAACACAGCCGGTGGCTCTCTCTTTGCAAACTCTGTAAGTAGATCCTGGAACTTTCTTCCAGCTGATATTACCTTACTTTCCACCTTAGGTCAATTTAAAACTAGACTCAAACAACATTTGTCACTTAACTGGCTATGTCACTGTATCAAGCCTGGCTAACTCTCTCTAGAAAGTGTAAAAAAATCTGTTAACCATCTTACTGTGTAATTCAATTTAATCTTGATTTAAATTGTCCTTGGGATTGACTCTAACCTGTGGAACTTGTTTAACTTGCTTACTTATGTAATCTCTGTAAATAGTCTGTTTGTAATATGTAATGCTGGTATTATGTAATGCTGTATCTGCTTACCCTTGGAGCTTTTCTGCCCGGGCCTCTGCTGAAAATGGACATTCATCCAGTCGGACTATCCCGGTCAACAAATGTAAAATAAAAATAAATGAAATAAAAATAACTAAAAGAAAGGCATATGGAACAAAGGACAGTTTGCTGTTAAATAAAGTAATAATGGAAAACTTTAAAAAAGGGGAAGAATCTAAGTATGGCATGGATAGACTACAAAAAAAAATTGACAGTATCCCACATCCATGGATAAACGAGTGCTTAAAAATCTGTAGGATATACCCTACACTGATTGATTAGATTACAGCAACCATGAAACAGTGGGAAAACTACCCTTCAGTTAAGCTATAATAAAGGACAAATTATTATTCCAGGAATAAAAATTCAAAGGGGGAAATTCCAGCATGACTCTTTGTTACTGTTTCTCTTTTGTCTTGCCCTTAACCCATTAAGCTGCCTACTTAGCAGATTAGGTCATGGCTACAGTTTGGCTCCCAGAAAACAACAAAGTGTAAAGACTTATCTTTTTTTTTTGTGGATGACTTAAAACTGTATAGCTCATCAGATGAGAAACTGAAAGCACAACTGCAAGTGGTCAAAACTTTTTCAGATGATATAAGAATGTAATTTGGTCTTGATAAATGTGTAAAATCAATCTTTAAAGCAGGAAAACTGCAGCACCAAGAAAACATCACCCTGGGGCAAGAATGTGAAGAAAACCTGAGGAATAAGGAATGTATAACTACTTGGAAACTGATGAAGGATCAACAATAAAACATGAACAAATGTGAATAAAACTTAGTAAGGAATATTTTAGACTAACATTAATACTGAAAACAGTTCTGCCATCTAGGAACAGAGACCAAACTATAAATCAATTTGCTCTTCCTGTCCTAACAAACAGTTTTGGAGTGGAGTTTTGGACCTCATAAGACCCAAACATAGTGAAAGTTTTAAAACATGAGGTGAATAAGTCTAAGATGAA